>NC_043001.1:134838453-134858453 GCF_006345805.1 Octopus sinensis | reverse complement strand
AAATCAGAACCAATACCACATATGAACCATACACAATTACTGTCGCTGCAAAGAATGATAAAGGTTATGCAAAAAATGAACTTGAAGAAATCGAAGGATATTCTGGAGAAGATGGTAAGTAAACTTTGCCAATATTTTATACACACACACAGAGTTCTTGAAGCTAAAGCAAAGAAGACAGAATTCCTAAGAGTACTCTTTATTACACACATGTGAGTGAGAACACTTTGAGATATTTTTGGTATCTAACATATGTCAGATACTGCGAGCGCTGCTTCTGATTGGTCAATCCATGATGATGACCCGAGGTCACGGTGACGGCACTACTTTTGTCATTCATAAGTTACAACTAAACTTTCAATCTGTGTTATGTATTTCTTGAACGTGAACTTGAATGTTAACAAAATGTTAAACAGTCATCAGTTATCAGTCATTTCACCTGAAAACTTAGCGCTATAAAGTCGGACTATCTTCCTGCGGCATGACATCTTTTACAGTTACACATTGTGATGTCACTGACGTGAAATCAAGCTGTATTCATGCGTGCTTCAACACGGTGTGAAGAATTTAGTTATTGGGTTAATAAAATATGGTCGTTTATTCGTGTGTAATAAATAAAATACCAAACTCATTCTCTATGGATATCGTATTTATTACAAGCCATGAGTTGTAATGAATACGGTATCCACAGGGAACTCATTTGGTATTCTCTATATATAAGTTTTAAAGATAAATGCAAAACAAATATTAGTATTTTATAGAATTAATGTTTTAAATAAAGAAACTCTTCTTTTGCTCATTCAATAACTTTTGTATATTTCTATTGTTTCTTTTAAATTTAACTCTTAAAATGAATTCAATATTCATTCTTTAATTAAAAGGTTTGTTCCTTTTTTTTTAAGTTAATTACTTGATACTTAGAACACTTACATATACCCAATATGACCTGCATTAAGCATTTAAATTTTATTTTATAGCTCCACTGGAAGTACCTGGCAACTTTGAAGTAGATCCCGACCATGAAATGACAGCTACATCTGCAAGATTCCGATGGGACCCAGTTAATACTGATAAAGAGAAAATGAGAGGTGTTTTCAAAGGTTACAGAGTAAGTATATATATATATCAATATAGTAATTTTATAGACATTTACTTAGACATCATTATTTATAAATTGAATTTCGTGTGTGATCATCATTTCATGATGGTAATCGCTTACTGTTTGTTCTATATATATAGAGAGAGAGGGTGGGGCAATTAATTAGGGAGAGAGTTAGTCTAGATGAGATGCAGTTTGGTTTTGTGTCAGGGAGAAGCACCACTGATGCTATATTTCTGGTAAGGCAGCTGCAAGAGAAATACCAAAGATAAACCTCTGTACTTGGCTTTTGTTGACTTGGAGAAAGCCTTTGTCAGGGTCCCCCAGTCCCTTATCTGGTGCTCAATGCAGAAACTAGAGATAAATGATTGGTTGGTAAGAGCTGTACAAGCCATGTAGAGAGATGCTACCAGTAAGGTGTAGGTTAGCAACAAGTACAGCAAAGAATTCAAGGTACATGTAGGGGTTCATCAAGGATCGGTCCTCAACCAACTCTTGCTCGTCATAGTCCTCCAGGTAATAACAGAGGAATTTAAGACAGGCAGCCCTTGGGAGCTCCTCCATGCTAATGACCTTGTTCTTATAGCTGAATCACTACCAGAACTAGAGAAGTTTCAGGTATGGAAGCAAGGTCTACAATCGAAAGAGTTAACCTAGCAAAAACCAAAGTCTTAGTAAGTAGGAAGGTAAACAAATCACAAATCCTGACTCCATCAACTGCCAGGGAGGTAAGGAAATTGTAGTTGTGGCCATAACCAGTCCTGGTGGCCTGCGATAAGCACCATTCATTCATGCTTGGGTCACTACCAGAGCTGCCTGACTGGCTCCCCGTGCCAGTGACACGTAAAAAGCACCATCCAAATGTGGTTCATACCAGTGCCACTTGACTGGCTCCCGCACCAGTAGCATGTAAAAAACACCCACTACACTCTCAGAGTGGTTGGCGTTAGGAAGGGCATCCAGCTGTAGAAACTTTGCCAGTCTCCAGTCAAACCGTTTCATGTTAAGAAGAGTAGGAAAATATCCTAGTGGCTTAACAATTTTTCAAGCCGATCACATGGAAAAAGGTGTTAACCTCCATTTGGGAAAACAGTCTCATTCCATTCATGGGATTTTTCATAAATTCACATAATGAGAAATCCCATGAATGAAATGTGACTGTATAACAAAAGAGGGGGGGTGGGGATTATTTCTTAAAGTACTTACAAACCGTTACACTTTCAGTTTAAACTGAATATTTTATTCTAAAGGCACAAGCATGGCTGTGGGGGTAAGAAGTTCATTTCTTAACCTTGTGGTCTGGATCGGTCATGAAGAACTCCATCGGTTACAACGACGAGGGTTCCGGTTGATCCGATCAACGGAACAGCCTGCTCGTGAAATCAACGTGTAAGTGGCAGAGCACTCCACAGACACGTGTAACCTTAACGTAGTTCTCGGGGATATTCAGCGTGACAAGGCTGGCCCTTTGAAATACAGGTACAACAGAAACAGGAAGTAAGAGTGAGAGAAAGTTGTGGTGAAAGAATACAGCAGGGATCACCACCATCCCTGTTGGAGCCTCGTGGAGTTTTAGGTGTTTTCGCTCAATAAACACTCACAACGCCCGGTCTGGGAATCGAAACCGCGATCCTACGACCGCGAGTCCGCTGCTCTAACCACTGGGCCATTGCGCCTCCATCGGTCATACTGCATAACACATTGGGCAAGTATCCTCTGCTATAGCCTCAAGCTGACCAATGTCTTGCGAATGGATTTTGTAAACAGAAACTGTAGTAAGTCTGTTTTTTGTGGTGGGATGGCTTATGGAAGTGAAAGCTAATATTTTGCTTAACATCATGTGAGCAAAATGATGCTGATGTTGAAATTCCTTGTTGATAACATTACAATCAGTTGCTCGGCACTTTCAAACAACTATGGAATATAAAAACCCCTTACCCAAAAACCTGGTGAAAGTTTGCAACAAGAAGAGCATTCAGTTGTAAAATACTGCCTCAAAATCAATTCCTATCCATACTAGCATGGAAAAATGAATGTCAAATGAATGAAATAACTGTAACGGTTTATTAATAGCTTAGATATTGATATTCTAATAGAAGCATTACAATACATTTATTAAATTTTGTTTTGATTCTAGATTCTTTTCTGGAAACCTGGTGAGAAAGAAACAACTTTAAAGAAAATTGATGTTTCTGAAAATACACACAATCGGCGTTCAACACGGAGAAGTCGACATCGTAGAACATCATCTAAAGTGAAAGCCAATGTGATGCTCCCTGCTTATTCAAACTTTAGCTTGTCAGTGGTAGCACGCAACACATATTATGAAGGCCCCGAGAGCAATGTCATTGATGTCCAGACACCTGAGGGAGGTCAGTTAAATTAAGTTGATTGAAAATATATTGAAACTCTGCTTTGCTTAATATAAATTTTATAAGCAGAGTTTGTAATACCTGATATATTAAACATCTCAAGTTAAATTTAAATTTATCAATATCAAGTTATTTTATCATCCTTTCCATAACTACGTAGCATAAAGTATTTTGAGAATATAATCAGGTGTGGCTGTATGGTAAAAAGTTTGCTTCCTAATCCAAGGTGCCACTGTGTGACGCATTGGGCAAGTGTCTTCTATTATAACTATGAGTCAATCAAAGCTTCATGAGTGAAAACTGAAAGAAGCCACAGTGCATGTGTGTTACTGTCTTCTTACCTTGACATCATGTAATAGTTGTAAACAAGTTTCACCATCATGATGCGAGTGATGTCCTTCATTTCCAATCTTCCAAGGAAATGTCTTTTTGTGAGAAATATTAGTTTGCCTAGAAATAGATGGAGGTGAGTGACATGAAGGCCATCCATCTGTAGAAAATATGCCTCAACAAAATTCCATCCAAGCATGGAAAAGTGCATATCAAACTCATGATAATTTCTCCTAATAATAATTATTAATGATGATGATCAGATATAGATCAGAGATTTCAGAACTTTTACATCTGCAGCATTTTTGTTCAATATATTCTAATAAGTACATTTCACATTTGATCATTTTCTTGGAGAAATGTTCTTCATTTTTGTTTTTGGTAATTATTGAGATATGGTCCACATTCTTCCTATGGCTTATTGTGTAACATAATTCATGAACATTTTAAATTTTATCAGAGTAAGATTTTGTCCTTGCAACCCACAAGTGTAGAACCACTGATGTGGATAGTTAACAATAAATGGTAGAGAGTTATACTTTCAATGTATTCAATTTTTTTGTATAAATCTATCTGTTCTTCAATCATTAAAATAAACGTTTGCATCCGTAGGATGTAGATTGCAAACTACCACCTCACAATAGATACTACTGTACAAGATTATGGATACTACTCTAAAAGCTAATCAGAGATACTAAAGTTAAGGCAAGACTAACACCTCAGACATAAGAAAACACTCCTAAATTGAAGAGGCTCTCACTCAGTGGGAATAAAGCCCAGGCAAACCAAATATAGCAGACATAAAGAACAACATTAGTTCTATCAAAAATCATAATATTCAAGTTTCCACATTATCTATTCATGACCTAATTATAAATTCAAAATGACCGATAAGGCAAACATACTCTTATTTTAAGAAAGTTTTCTACCAAACTATCAAAGATAATATGCTCTAACTTGGAATGCCAACAGATTGGGGTACATACTAGATGCTGAATCAAAGACATTGATGAAGATGGCCTAGATTTCGTTGTGGGGCTGCTCATAGCCATATGCAGCAGTTCAAGCGTTTTTGTCCCTGGATAGTAGCATTCAAGTGTCTCTGAAAGATGAACAAATGACGTGTATCTAATCACACTAAAACAGCATCTAGGCAAGTATCAAAGTAATACATGTGCAAATTTTCAGCCTATTATATCAATTATTCTCAGAGATATTGTGACCTATAGATTGCTACTCATAATCAGAAATGTCATTTTGAGAAAAATGCTGGAAATGGTTGATAATATCCCCATTTTAGTGAAATATTTGCATTTTTGCATAGTCTAATAATGCCCAGAGGCATATCCTTTGCTATTATTTTTTCTGAGATTTTGTTATCTGAGGTATTAGTCTTCCCTTAGTTGCAGATACTACACAAAAATCTGTTGATACTACCCTATCTTTCATCATTATATGGTCAATAAAATAACTTCTAATAATAGACTAAGGAGGAATCTCTTGCAAAACTGTTCTTTTATCAGTTCAAAATGAATTTATAATTACAATGAAGATATTTTATATATTTGTTACTCTCCTATTGTTTTCTTTATACAGCTCCTGGCAAAGTTCATTCTTTTATGGCCTTAGTTAGAGGATCTGGTCACTTCCACTTAAAGTGGGAACCCCCAGAAGAAAGGAATGGTGTGTTAATTGGCTATAATATTGGATTCCAAAAGAGTAAGTTTTCTTATATATAAAAGTTATGTGTAAAATATTTTCATTCAATGAAATTAAATTTATAATTATCAAAATTTTTAATTGTGTCAGAGAAAGTACTTAAGTGATATATTGCCTTAAAATGTCTTCTGCAGTTAATGGTTTGAAAGTATCTCCAGTAAAATATGAAGATGAACCAACTACTGATCCAACAATGACAGAGTATATACTACGTGGTTTGGAAGCCAGTACAAACTATCGGATACAGATTCAAGCAATGACCACTGCTGGTGAAGGAGAACCATATTATATTGATGTCTGGACCACAGATGCAGGAAGTAAGTGTATAGAGGCACAAATCAAAAGGTTAATGTAATTGACTTACATCCTCCGACAAAATTGCTGGTCTTGTACTAAGATTTGAAAATATTACTCTTGTTATTATTGTTGTTGTTGTTGTTGCTGTTTTTTTTCCATTATTATTATTATTATTATTATTATTTATGTATTTTCTAGTGCCAATTGTTCCTGACTGGAACATGATACCAATGGGAAATAATTCATTAAATGTATCTTGGAAAATTGATTACAACAAAACCAATCAACATGTTGGCTTGATGCACGTTGTCGAATATAGAAAACTTGGTATGTCTGGACCATTTATTTAATCTACTTCATGTTGATTCATTAACTTACTCTAAATTCTTATTTATCTGTTTGATATCTTAACTCTCTCTCTCCCTCTCTCTCTCTCTCTCTCTCTCTCTCTCTCTCTCTCTTCTCTCTCTCTCTTTCTCTCTCTCTCACACACACACACACACACACACACACGTATACATCATAATTATCCTTCTTTTACATCTGAACTTTTCTACACTTTCATTCATAAGTTGAATGAATCTTCTCCAGCACAGTGTCTCACCACCTTGATGTAGCCCTTTGTTTTGTGTGCATGTGTACATATTTCTACATATACACATATGGTTATGTCTCACTTAATAATCTCCCACTTAATGGCACCCCTTTTTAATAAACTTTTTTTTAATTATAAATATGCAAAAAATAATAGTTAAGCAAAATATATGCTGAACATTCATAATGATTGCTTTCAAAGTTAATTTATCACAATGCACTGCAGTAATGTGAGCATAAATATACATGCATATTGAATTTTACTTTCAAAACAAAAATCTCTTTTTTTATTTTCTATGAAAGGTGAAAGCAATCTGAAAAGCACTCCTGGTCAGATGTTGAATCGCTGGCAGAATATATCCAACTTATCTGCCGGAATATGGTATGAATTTAGAGTTGTTGCTAAAAGTGGTGAACGCCAAGCAGCAAGTAGCTGGAAAAAAATTACTTTGCCTAAGCCAGGTGATTAATTTAATATTAAATAATAAAAGAATGATGGTTGGTTTTATTGTTGTTGTTATTGTACTTAGAAATTGTTTATTGTTTATAAGTTATATTTACTCTTCTGCTGCTAAACTTCATCTCTTTATACTCTCTCTGCCTAAACATCTATTTTACTTCTGTGTCTTGTTATAGATATTGTTCAGTTATATCTGTGTGTGATATTTTAGTTTTTATGTTTTGTTTGTTATATTACTTGTCTTAAAATAACAGAAATGTTTCTCCTATCTGTCTTAAAGCTTATGAATGGCTATTGCCATCTTACTAGCTGTTCTTCGTGTCATTATCAGTTCTTTCAGAAAGTCGGTAATGCAAACACACAAATGCTTTAGATGCAACTCTGCCTCTAAATCTTTAAATATTTTTCACATTCTTCTTCAATTCCTAATTTATACTTTGCTTGATGAATCTAATGTCATCTATTCACAAATGATACATTTATATACTTTAATTAACTTAGGCAAGCTTCGCTATACTTGCATTGCATTCTCTGCAAAGATTTTCTTGGAAACACTCAGGCTACACAACGTTATAATTATAGATGAAGTTTTTCCCTACAGACATTGGACTACTTAGAAAATGAATCGCTTCTGTTTATGAATTTCTCACTATAGAAAATATAACTTTATTATATATGTGTGGTTAGATTTCATAGAAGTTCTACAGAAAAAAAAAATTGAGCTTATAATGTAGAAGAATGTTTTGTTAGTATTTTGATAGAATCCATCAGATTCTTTGATAGCTAATAAATAACTGTATTTTGTTTAAAGCAAGATATTTGAAGAAAGATTATTAAAATAACTAAGACCAAAAATAAATTTCTAACAAGAGTTTTGGACTCAGCAAATTGAATATCATTGGTAATTTAATAGAGTGGGGAGTTACATAATAGAGAAATAAATTAATTACTCTAAATCAAATGTTCTTGTCTGTTTGCCTCAATGAATATACATCATTTATACATACATACAAGTTAAAATTAAAAGGAAGTTAATTCTAAATTTAGAATTGTATTAAACTATTATGAATTGTTGTTATTATTATCACTATTATTATTATTAATATCATTATTATTATTATTATTATTATTAATGATAATAATAATGATAATGATAAAGGCCAGAATAACCAGGAAAGTATTAGATAGCTGAAAAGAACGGATATCATGGTACCGTAGACTGCAGGTAGCAAACCTGCAACACATGCAAGACACCAGGAGTTCCAGCAAAACCTGTGACTTTCTAGCATAGGCACAAGGCTAGAAATCTGTGGGAAGATGTTCAGTTAACTTTAACCCTTGTACTTCAAGAAAGTATGGTTGAAGTACTGGGTGCAGGCACAATATTAGACTAACCTCCTCTCACAAAACTTCAGGCCTTGCACCTCTGTTAGAAATAATTTTTTTAAATGGTAGGTTGATAGAATTTGAGCATCAGAAAAAATACCTTACAGTATGAGTTCTGGGTTTTTACATTCTGAGATCATATCCTGGCAAGAACATCTTCGCCTTTTATCCCTCCAGGGTTGATAAAATAAAGTACCAGTCTAGTACTGGGGTCAGTATAATTGACTAACTATTCTCAAAACTATTAGCCTTGTGCCTAAATTAGAAACAATTATTATTACTATTTAGCACAGTATTACACGATTTAACATACCTTTCAAATATATTTCTTGTCTTCTCAATTCTGTTTTCTCTTTCTCTATTTTGAAAATATTATTTGAATGTTTCAACCATTTGCTGTTGTGCTTTTACATTATTTTCATGCCAACTTCTATACAAATGCTTATTTCAGCTCATCCTTCTATTATGTTTAAAGGTAAATATATCTGTGATTGCAATAGGTCCATTACTCTGGCATTTACTTAAACAATTCCTCTCCTTCATAATAACTAAAATGGTATTTGGCCTTTCTACTAACACCATCATAGAGCTTTCTCATCTTGATTCATTTTCTAATTTCTTTCTATCAAAAATATGTGGCACGAGACTTCATTATATTGTATTCAGAATATTTATGTAATACCTATATCAAAGATAAAGTGTAAAATAATTTCCTTAGAGAAAATGAGGACAGGAGATTTTTCTCAATAAAAAAGAAGCTATATTTTAAAAAATTATTTTATTTAATTTTATTGTACATAATCTTTTGTTTTTATCTTTTATCATTGTATTATCTGTGAAATGTGCCACATATTTTCTGTTTTCATTTTCTTATGGTGTTTGGTTTCTTGGATTATCTTCCCACATTAAAAGAGGACATAACAAGGGGGTTTAAAAACAAGCAAAATATTCTTTGATAGAACAGTAAAATTTAGCTCATCCACATTTACTGCTTATTCCCAACTTTCAACAAAAAGAAAGATTTCAAAGAATAGTTTCAACAGTTTTAAAAATAGAATTTTATCGGCTGCTGAATTCTTTTATTAAAAGAAGCCTGTTGATAATGATAGATTATTTGATTATTTTACCTGTTAAGATTCTAGAAGCTTTCAATGAGTTTATGACGATACTTTCAATGAATTTATGTTGATGGTAATTTTTTTAATGTAAAACACTCTGATATATTTAATTGTGTATAATTAGTCTTCCATTTACTCATTACAACCCACTTCAACCCACTCATAATTTGTCTAGGAATCTTATATTTTTGTGAAAAATATTTCAGATCAAATGGTTTGGTGCACAGTTAAGAATTAAAATGTTTAGAATTTGCTTGTCATGAATATGAGTAGTTGAATGTACAAATTATCTTTGGAGAGAAAATTTGGTTTTCTGCCAGTTTTAAGAATTTTGGAAGCACTCCGTCGGTTACGACGATGAGGGTTCCGGTTGATCCGAATCAACGGAACAGCCTGCTCGTGAAATTAACGTGTAAGTGGCTGAGCACTCCACAGACACGTGTACCCTTAACGTAGTTCTCGGGGATATTCAGCGTGACACAGAGAGTGACAAGGCCGGCCCTTTGAAATACAGGTACAACAGAAACAGGAAGTAAGAGTGAGAGAAAGTTGTGGTGAAAGAGTACAGCAGGGATCACCACCATCCCCTGCCGGAGCCTCATGGAGCTTTAGGTGTTTTCGCTCAATAAACACTCACAACGCCCGGTCTGGGAATCGAAACCGCGATCCTATGACCGCGAGTCCGCTGCCCTAACCACTGGGCCATTGCGCCTCCAGTTTTAAGAATAGAAATTGTGATAACTGAAACATCAGCCATGTCAACATCATTAGTCTCCAAGGAGCTAAGAAGGCTATAAGCATAATCCCTTACTCCAGATCATTCCATTAACAAAAGTAGATGTAAGTCCATTCATTATTTTGATTATAGAAGAAACTATATTATAAACATTGTATAACAATATCTCTGCTATTAAACAATAGTGTGACAATGGCCATAAATTAGTAGTTAGGGAGGAAGAGTATCAATGTTATAACTTTAACTTTCTGTTCATTAACAAATTACCGTCATCCTTCTTAGGTACTCTATTTTCATTAAGAATTCCTTTCATCTTCCTTATGTACTTTATTTTCATCAAAGAATTTCTTTTATCCTCCTTATATACTCTATACCAATACCTTAACATGTTATCAATACCATATGTTATTCTCATGGCCTGCTCATCTATTCAGTACCAACTGATCTTCATTTTCTATTTATTAGAATTTCCATCTTATTAGTGAATAACTTCAAAATGCATGTTACCCTACTTAAGCAGAGAACTGTATATGTCTTCATTTTCATCCACCAACATAAAATAATTGTACACAATGTAATACAATTTATCGTCTTCGATGATTTCTTCTGAATCCTTCATATTTTTAGCTTTATACAAACTATGTCAAGAGGACATCAAAAATCTAATAAGAAAAAATTATGTGTTGAAGAAAAGACAACCTTACTTCAATGACTAACATTATTTTAATCAAGTGGATAAGAAGTGATTAAAATAATTTTAGTTATTGAACTAAAGCTATTGTTTCTTCACTGCATTTTTTTTATTAACTGTTTGATGCTCAGTGGATCAAATATGTTAACACTAACTTAACTCAGCATCCCTGGGCAATTTCTCAAATTTATCCAAAATATATGCTGCTTCCTCAAAGCCAAAAAATATTTTAACCATTGAGGTCCTACAAGAAATAAGAATTGTACTCTCCTCATCCATTCTATCCTTAAAAAATTCTATCCACTTACTAAATTGTTTTTTTTCTCTTCAAAACACAAATTGTACATGTAAAAACAAACTTATATAAAAAAAACTGAGAGAACTAAAATATTGGTGTTGTTTATTAACTTGTAGTAATAACCTATTAAACACATGGAGTTTTTTTTCTACTAACATACTGAAGGCAAAATTAGTCTAAAAATACTAAAATACTAACCTTCATAACTTTTATAGCAGCCTATTTTAAACTAATCATTGTTATAATACAGAAAATATTTTGTATTTTGGTTAACACTTTATTCCAAGAATTATTTATAACTTGTAATTTGTTAATGTAAAAATGACCAATTTAATATTGTCATTGGATAAATTTAATGTTTAATTATTTATTTTGGAATGTGATGATATTTTTAACTGTATATAACTAAAGTAAATTCCTTTTCTTCTTACATCTGATACTATTTCCATTATGTTTCTACCTTTTTAACTACTTTTAAATTTTGGATTCATCATCACTATCATCATCATCATCATCATTTAACTGCTGTGGCAGATAATAGCCACAATCCTTTTCCACTGCCCATTACATTTTCCATAATCAGTTGTTGCCTCATAATCAAGGATTAACCCTGGCTATCATTGGGAATAGAATCATTTTATGGAATTTCACCAAAACAGACATCAAAAGTTAGTCACCCTGCCCTTCGGCAAAAATGAATGAAAAGCTCAAAGCCATTAGTTTACCTTATTGCCAAGTTTGAATATCATTGATTTTCAAGAATTTTAATACTTTTAAATATAAATAGACGAAATTAATGCACCATCTCAGGAGATGGCACATTTAGAAATAGTTACATTCATTGGGTCTATTAGCTTTAAAAAGTTGAAGATTCTTGCTGATTAAATGATTCCATTCATAAGCTCATTAACATTTTCTAATTATACACTCACACCCTAAATACAATAATCCATCAACTTCAGTACTTCTAATGAACTTAGTTTTTTTATACAGTTCTCAAAGACTATCTTCATACTTTCATATTTTTACCTACACTTCATATGCATAAATATGAACTAATTTCAATTTTTCTGTTACCTTCTTTGACTATAATTTCTGATTCTGTCTTACCCATTGCATATAGATACATGGTTTGGTTCTATTTTCACCCCATTTTCCATTCTTTCTGTTCTTTTCTATTGTTTTAAAACATCTACATTATCCCAGCATCATTATCTGATCATGTAAAAACATGATTAAATCAATATTTCCTATTCAACTTATGTCTTTTCATTTCTGCATCTCCCAATTCATCCTATTGTCTTTTAATTTTTATATTGATATACAGATCTTAAGATAATCGGTCATCATCTAAGCATGATAGTAAATACCTAGCTATAATAATTGAATGATGTATCTTAGAAAGCCTATGGCTCCTATAAACTAGTTTTATCTCAAACTGTCTCTTTTCCTTTCACATGCCTGACTGTCTCTATTGCATTTTTTCATCTATCATCTCAATCATCAGCATGTTTTTATAAACCTTGTGTTTTCATTCATGTTATTTATTAAAACTAGACTCTGTATACTAATGTTCAATAATGTTTGCAGGCCTGCTGCATATGAAAGACCCAGGGGCAAGAGATGTTCCTCAAAGCTGTTTATAGCTACCATCCAATGATACAAATTGTGCTGAACAGGAAGCAAAGAGCCCAGACCTATTCCATTGTCACTGTTTATATCCAATACAGTATTTTACTTTAGTTGTAGGAGACTAAGTGTGTACATTTTGTATGACAGTAGAAAGTAATCCCAGACAGTGGATAAATAAGGCATCACTTACAACAAACATTAGATTTTATCTTCTTGCAGACTAATCCTTTAGGCATAATCAGAAGGTTTCTTGCTTATTAGCTATTAGGAGGAATAGGAAGCACTCCGTCGGTTACGACGACGAGGGTTCCGGTTGATCCGATCAACGGAACAGCCTGCTCGTGAAATTAACGTGTAAGTGGCCGAGCACCCCACAGACACGTGTACCCTTAACGTAGTTCTCGGGGATATTCAGCGTGACACAGAGTGACAAGGCCGGCCCTTTGAAAAATACAGGTACAACAGAAACAGGAAGTAAGAGTGAGAGAAAGTTGTGGTGAAAGAGTACAGCTGGGATCACCACCATCCTCTGCTGGAGCCTCGTGGAGCTTTAGGTGTTTTCGCTCAATAAACACTCACAACGCCCGGTCTGGAAATCGAAACCGCGATCCTACGACCGCGAGTCCGCTGTCCTAACCACTGGACCATTGCACCTCTTATTAGCTATTACATAGGTTAAGAGAGGTATGCTATACATAAAGGAAACGGCTGAATTCAAGAAATCAAGAACTTCTTTGCATTGACAAATGATTTACAAAATGGAATAAACTATTTTGTTTTAAAGCTAAAGTGATGTCAAATGTTTGGGACCAATGTTATTTGGAGAGGAAATTTTTACATTCATTAATACTAATTATTATATTAAAGTATAAACAGGTGAAACACTAAATAGTTTTAAAAGAAATTTTGACTGAAGTACAAGAGACACCCGGTAAGGAAACATAAGATGATTGTTAAAATGATATGATTCTGTTTGTACCATTGAGAAACAAATTTATAGAAGTCATTCTAACTAGACACTTGATGATTAAGGCATTCCAACTCTGACCACTCTGTCAGAATACATTAACCAATGTATGTCTCTCTCTTCAGAAATGATAGTGTAATTCAAAGGATATTTTAGTTGCTATTTCTAGCAGGTAGAAAACCACATTGCTGTTGGCTTGTATTCAGTCTCTTCCATCAGTGTTAGATAAAGACAATTTCAGGAATATAGATTACAAATTCTGTGAAGAAATATTAGAAATATTGTGGTAACTAATTGCATCTCTGACATAAGTATATTAAAGGGACAAAAAGTTAAACACATGAATTTTATTAATGAATAATTAATAAATTTTAAAAAAGCCAAATTATCTCAAATAACCCTGTTCTCATTAACTCACTTTCTTGATCCTTCTAAACTTGGTTAAACAAGTATGACTGTATTATGTCAGTGAAGCTCAGTGTAGAGTAGCGTTAGACATACATACTGGTGTTTATTTTCATCTCTATTTGAATTCAAATACTGCCATTCTTCTTGGATGGATACAAATAACTGGGCTGATTTAATTGCCTATTAAAATACATGCCTCAAAATGCATGGCCTTAGTAAATAAATATTTATCTACTACAGATATCAGCAACTTCTTTTTGTAATGGTCCATTTTCTATTTTTCATTGTTTTCCTATGTCCATTGCTCACACACACATGTGTGTGCGTGTGTATCATATATCACATATAAAAATATTCCAATGTTCCTCCTCCTCCTCATTCCATCAGGGATTCACTTGTGAGCTGAGTCTCACTTGTGACCAACCTTTTATCTATTCTAAATAGCTTTTAAATGCAAAATGTAACACTAATTTTATGTTCATGTGTACTTTAAGGCACAGCTACTCAAGATCTAACTTCTGCTACCTGGTTTATTGCCATGATGGTGGCAATTGCTCTTCTCATCCTCATTCTGATCATTGTGTGTATTGCCAAGAGAAACCATGAAGCCAAATATGATGGTAAGTCATATTTTATTGGTTTATTCTTAAGACGTCTTTTTTTCTAAAGAAGTAAGCACCTCATGAATACTTTAAGTATCTCAGTATCATTTTCAATATATTGGGAAAACCAATTCTGAGATTTTGTTAATTTTGGTTGAAATGTTTAATTCATTTAGAAGTTTACTCAGAATTCTATAAATTTTAAGCAGTAGAAAAAATAGATAACACATTCCAACCCATTCCAGGATGGAAAGTGGGCATTAAATAATGATGAATACTACTACTACTACTACTGCTACTACTACTACTGCTATTCCAAAATGAAGTTAAGAGAATGAAGATATGTTTGTGTTGTTTGATACAAAGTATTATGAACAGGTAACAATGCTTAGTCTTGTGAGATGTAAATTGATATATTAGCAAAAATAACGAGAGAAATTTGTTCAACAACAGATTTGATGTTAGAAGTTATCTATAAATGATCATAAAATAAAATTAAACAAATCAACCAAATTTCATCGGATTCTTGTTTTATAAATACTTGTAATTAAGGATAATAATTCATTATTCTATATAACCATTGTGTTAGTTAATCAATGTGAACTCTATGTAAATTGATAATGTAAATAAGACAAGGGGTGGCTATTTGAGAGATTATAGGTTATTGAAGAATGACAAATAATAGATTGATGGTTAAAAACAATAAAACAGACCTATCCAACCCATGATGTTGTAGACTAACTTACATTTAGTAATTCATTAAGGATATCATTTTGAGTTGTGAAGAGGAAGATTTAATTACTTGATAGAAATGTTAATATTATGGACATGTGTTTCTAAGTAAACTGAATTGTTATAGCTTTAGCCATCGTAAAGAGAATTAGTTAAGCAATTTTTGTTATTAGTAAAATATCTGTACAATAGTTTACCATACTGTGTTGCCGTCATTATCATCTTAGGCATCATCATCATCATCATCATCACTGTGCTCTGGTTCTGAGAGATTAAACCAGAACATATATTTATGGGTGTTTTAAAAATATTATAGTCTGAAATGATGTATATGTCTGTCATATTTAAAAATGTATTTTCCTTTTCAGTGCAAGAAGAAGAAAGACTACGAGGCCATGACCCGTACAGTACTGATGACCACCCCAATGACAGTAAAAAGTAAGTCACAAACTAGATATCTTCTCTGATAACTTTTATAAATATTCTCCAGTGACACAGTTCTTCTTTAATAATCTCATCAATCCACAAATAGCAAGAAAATGATATTTAAATATTTTTGTTCTTGTACAAAGTACAATGTCAATTTTGTAAGGGAGGATTACAGCTGATTGAATCTGCCCCTAATATTACAGGTATCTCTTTTATTAAGACCATTATAACAGGGACTTATTTTATTAAGGCCTATATTACAGCTACCTATTTTATTAAAACTAATATTACAGGTATCTATTTTATTAAGGCCATTCTTATAGATATATATTTATGTAAGACTAATATCACAGGTACCTATTTTATTAGACCTAATATTACAAGCATCTATTTTATTTAAGCCAATATTACTGGTATGTATTTTTGTAAGGTGAATATTAGGGGTGCCTATGTTGTTAAACAATATATTTTTCTTTCCCTCCCACAAATCTGAAAAGGCCTTTACTCTTATCAATGTAGCAAACTATTGTTACTTAAAGAAAAACTTTAACTCCCAGCTCTATAATAAAAACACTAAAATCTTGAGCTGCTGTCGTTAAAATGAAACATTTATCTACCTAATACTTTATCATGTTATATCTTATATTACCATATGTATTTCTTGTATTATGCTTATTTGAGAAAATATATAGAATTGCAGTGTTTATTCTCTACAATGTTAATCAGTAAATAATATTCAAATATTTATCATAGAATAAATAAATTACAAACCTCACATGTGTATTTCTTCCCTTTGGGTTAAATATTTGCTTTGTTAATTATATCCTTAAAAAAAGATGTGATTTATTATTTGACTGGTAGAGTATTCACATCAACAGACATTCAGTGTTTTCTTTTGTCATCATGTTCCTTCTTTCTTTTCCTTCAATGCTTTACAGAAAAAAAAGGTAAAATCTATATTAAGCACTTGCTTCTCCATTTTCTCTCCTCTTTAGTTTTTGTAAGTCCATCGCGACCTTACGTCACCTTACTTTATTCTATGCATGACACACCATTTTCAGCCATACTACACTTTTTAGTTCATTTTTAAAAAACAGGAATTTAGTATTAAGTTAACTGTTGTTGTTGTTATTCATCACTACCACCATCATCACTACCACCAGCTCCACCACCAATCATTGTCACCACTGCTGGCATAGACACTACTACCAATACCACTATCATCACCATCATTATCAGTATCACTTCACTGCCATCACCACCACCACCAATAACGTTCATTTATATTATATAGCAAATGTAAAATATGTTGTCTCTAGTTTGTTTGTTTTTTTTATGGCTGCTTTTGTTATATTTATATTTTAATTTAAACTTAAATATCAATATGTGCGCTACTGCTTTTTCCTTTTAACTCTCTAAGTTGTTATTGTTGTTTGGTCCCAAGTCAGTCATGATCAAGCAACGCTATGATCAAACTCATTCCAACCATCATCACCACATCTTTTATTTATTTTGCAGCTATAGTATATCCCTGACTACACTGTCCAATGAGTCCTTATTATAAGACGGTACGGTTAATTTGAATGAGATGTAGCTGCTATTTCAAGCATATCTCATCATTGGTCTAATCATCGGTTATAATTACATTTGCACTTAAGTACACTGCTGAAAATATTTATCTCTTCTTCAACTTTGTGGGACAACAATAATAGCATTTTAAATTTCACCTTTTTCCACCTTCATTCCAATCTTCAATGTTTCACTGTGCACAGATTTTAAATGTTTGTCTTCTTCCTATTTATTTAAACTGTTTCTTTTTAATTTATCATTTTTTAATTATTTTATAATTATCCATTTTGTGCCAAGTCATTACACTTTGTTGGAAAGTGACAGCTGTAGTTTAGACTCAATTCCTTGTAGTAACAACTTCTTTCCGATAAATTATAAACTTCCATTACTGTATTAGCCCTTTGCCTATCCAAAGCATTTTCATAAGTTTGTCCCAAATGTTCAAGCTTCTTTTCAGAATTTTAGTTAGACTTTATTTCTTATGTTCTGAGGAATTTAAACCTTTCCTTTTCTAAGTCTCAAGTTACTCTGGTGACTGAAAAAAACTGAGAATATGTGTCACATATGACACGTGTATGCCAAGGAAATATGTCTTGTGTTTCATTTAAGATATGCAGGACAGGTAAAGGGTTAAGCAAAAAATAAATAAATAAAATGGATATAACAGGAATATTTTGTATGTGCATATATAAATGTGTGTGTGCGTAATGCCTTGAAGAGTGTAGAAATCTGTTGTGTGTGAGTATTTATTATATCTAAAAGGAACAATTGCTTGAGTTTTACCTAATGGCTGGTCACAACTAATAATAATGTCAATAAGGATGAAGTATTTGTTATAATGGGTAAACTTTTTGGCCTTCCAAAAAGTTTTGGTATGATAGGATAGGTGCAACATTTTTACTGAAGAGGTGAGTATATGGCTTCCTATATGGAAAGAAAAAAGATGAGGATCAGTCTATTACCATCACGTCAAGATTTTAAGATACCTGATCCATAGAATTTCATTGTTTTTTCAATAAAACAGCTTATGAAAAACATGGTATAACACATATACATAGAGGAAATTGTATTTTCTTCAAAACCAGAATGCTCTCTTAAGATTCTATTGAAAAACTAGTAAAAATCTTAAAATTTTTACAGACAAATTACATCATTTTAATTCCCATGAATTTGGATTTGGATAATTTTTCTTGACCTTAGGAAGATTATAAGCCAAGTTCCAGCAATAGCCTGCCATCACATGCAAGTCAGTTTGCCACAATACCTTTGTTCCATTGATTTTATGTCCTGATGGAAATGTTCTCCTGGCTCATCACTTGTGTTACTGAGGCTTACAGCTTGTTGTTGACTATTTTGGCGTAGTTGGCTGCTTTATTGTTGCCCTATTACAAATGGATTCCATGCAGCTGCTTCTATACAATTCATTGAATTTACAAAGTTCCCATCTGTCATCTATTTTCTGATTTGAGGCCAGCTTTATCTTTTCACTGCCCAGACTGGGAAATGTACTGCAGATATAGTGAAAGTATCGTCCTTTTGTATCCAGATCTTTAACAAACTGCTTCATTATGCCCAGTTTCATATGGAGTGGAGGTAGGATGGGGTTTTTTTCCTAGTTGAACGAAAGGTTCTTTAGCCACATTAAAACACCTTGGAACTAATGTTCGCTGCACCCATTCTTTGATCAGCCCAATGTTTTTCTGTCCCACATACATAAAAAGCATGGATATTTGGTGTATCTACTTTGTTTCCCCAGAAGAAAATTGAGCATTTAAAAGTTCATGCTTATCACCCACCGATAATTGCTGCAGTTTGGATATCTTGAAATCTAGACATGATGGTAAAACATGGTTCCGTTTTGGGATTCAGCATTTCAAAAAACCTGCAAATCAGATTAAAATGTCCTGACAACAAAATACCTGTTGGGTAGTGATATTCATATTTATTTCTGTTAACATCATCTTATTAGTATAATAATTGTTTTAGAATAAAAACAATACTCCAGATTTTAGTATTGATTTAATATTAGATATTGCTGTTTTAATACTGTGTTCCTTAATTTGTTTTCTGATTCTCTTGAAGAAATTTTGGAAACTACATTTTTATTTATTAAAAATAATTTTACATTTATCATTACATTTTTTCATTACTATGAGTTTGTTTCTTTTTTGTTTTTCTTACTTGGTGAAAAAATAGTTACATTATTTCACTAGCTAATGTCATATATTTCTTTTTAAACTAATTACTTTTTCCGTGTATTTCTTTGTTTATAAATTTTTATTCGTATTTTTACTACAATAGCTGGCTTTCATTAGTCTAATGCAAACAGCAGATGGTTCTGTTTAGCCTGTAAAACATAGATTTACAATTGCAAATGGTTTTATGGAACATAATGTTTTTCCCTTAAATAATCTCAGTTTGTTCTAAATCTGTACCTTTATTTCAATAACCATTTAATTCTTTGATGTTTCAGTGATGAAAATGGAATTGGTAAACCTGGAGCCTTAGTGAATGGAGACAAAACCAGTGGAATAAGTGATTCCGATAGCTTAGGAGACTAT
>NC_043001.1:134718453-134833453 GCF_006345805.1 Octopus sinensis | reverse complement strand
AAAACTACTTAATGTTGGTTTCCTATCAACTCTACCAATAATTTCCTTCCATGCAAGCTTTAATGCAACTAAAACATCACTTAATTATAACTGAAATCTGTAATTAGATCAACTCAGTAATACTGAATTAGTCCACTCCTCAACTAAATGGATTTATGATTATCCTTTACAAAATGGACAACAAACACACAAAATCATTCTAGTACTGAAAAATGATGTTCATAGTCAGGCTTTGAGTGTGATTCAAAGACTAAAAAAATGATGTTAATTTGGATTATTTCATCATTGCTTTATATGTATTAACTGCCTCCTATAGAACTTCTCCAAAATGTGCAATCAACATGTTCTAGTCAATTTATTATTACTAAAAAAGCCTTTGGCTTTTTTAAAGGTTTTTTCTTTTCAGTTTTTTTTCCTTGAATTTTTTCGTTAAAACAAAGTTTCTTTCTTCGTTGCAAAATGAGCAGAAAAATAAAAGTTACATTCATTTTTTAATTAAAAAAAAAACATAATAACAATAAAAATTAAAAAGGGAACATTTAAATGTCTTATTTTTGTTTTTTTTTTTATTTTACACCTGGCATGGTTTTTACCTGGAATTATAACCTCAACAAGAAGTTTTTTGTTTGTTTTTGTTTTATTTTTTTTAATATTAATTCCAAAAATCAATTTGGAATTTCATTTGATGTCTATAGCTTATGGTAATACTAAATTTACTGAAACAAATATGTGTCCATTCCCCTTCAAGAATTCTAGTCATTGAAAGCTGTTGACTGATTATCCTTCTGTTAGCATTAGACAAACGTAATATGGCACATTACCGCAATATGCTCCTGAACTCTTCTTGTCAGTTGATAATAATTTAACAACTACTACTACTACACACCACACTTCATCTATAATTTCTCTTGTCTCTCCTAGAATAAATCCATGTTGTTTATTTTTGCTCTTTCATTTCTAAATTTACTTATTTTCCCAGTTCAATTTTTTTCATAGCATAAATTTACTTTCCTATTACAAAACAATTAATGTAAAAGGAAATATTATAAATCTGTATGTCATTTATCATATTTAATTAATCCAGTGTCTACAGCTTATATTTTGTTGTTCTCACTGCTGTTTACTGGCCTAAGAAAACAAACCACTAAAAAATTAGTAATAATAATAATAACAATAACAATAATAATCTTGCCAGCATTTCATTCGGTTTATTTTTAAAACTATTCTTTTAACTGTATTTTTTATTGTGTATACTTCCCTCCAAATGACAGCAGTGATATTTTAATTTTCATTATTATTATTATTATTATTATTATATTATTATTATTATTATTATTATTATTATTATTATCATTATTATTATCATTATTACTATTATTATTATTATTATTATTATTATATTATTATTATTATTATCATCATCCAGTGTGATGCATGGCAGAATTGTTAGAATGTTGGAGAAAATACTACCTTACAGTCTTCTACTTTCTGAATTCAAGCCCTGTCAAGGTCATCTTTGCCTTTCAGGGTTGATAAAATATAAATACCAGTCAAGTACTGGGGTCAGTGGTATTGACTGACCATCTCACCTCAAAAATTGTCGGCCTTGTGCCTAAATTAGAAACAATTATTATTATCATTATTATTATTATTATTATCATCATCTTCATTATTATTATTATTAATAATAATTATTATTAATATTATACCTATACTACTGAAATTACCTTGTTTCTTGGTTTATTTGTTTTGCCAACGTATTTGCTTGGCTGTTAATATTTCATTGAGTTAATATATAAGGGGTATTTAAAGTACAAGATTTTGTCTTAAATAATTCCTTCCTTTTCATTTACACCTATTAAAGAAGACAGTTCTTCATGATTGACATATTATTATCCAGCTACTCTTATTAGTGCCACCATCATTTATATATACATATGTGTACGTATATGTATATATATATATATTTGTATGTATGAATGTATGTATATATATATATATACATACTTGTATATGTGTGTGTGGATATGTTTATATATGCATATGTGTGAGTAAATGTGTAGGTGTACATGCATATGTATGTATATATTCTATTTTACTATGCATAACATAATTATAAAGACAATTAAAATATTAATGCTTTTCTAAAGATTTTTTTTTTTCTATTATTTTGTTTCTGCATTTAATTTCATGTTGCAGAAAATTCCAAGTTATAGTTTGCTTGCTGAAACTGAGCTCAGTAAAAAACAAAAAAAAAATCTTCATTTCAAAGAAATATATATTTTTGTTAAAGCTGTAGTTTATTGTTAAAACAGCCCTTCGTTTATTATTAGTTGAACGTTTTAAAGTTATTGAAATTATCGATAAATTGTTGATAACACTCTCAGAAATTACCAAACAGATTACTCTATCTATATATATATATATATATATATATTATATATATATATATATATATATATATATATATATATATATCATATATATATATATATCATATATATATAATATATATCATATATATATATCATATATATATATATATATCATATATATATCATATATATATATCATATATATATAATCATATATATATATCATATATATATAATATATATATATATATATATATATATCATATATATATATCATATATATCATATATATATAATTGTTTGATTTGCTTTGCCTTGTTTATAGTTGGAGATAAAGTTCACTATTTTACCCATCGATGCTATTGCTATTACATGAGCATTAAAACTGATTCTACTATGTTTTATGCTTCGTTTTTTTTTTTAAATATATTTTATGCAAAGATTATTTATTATTCCAAAAATTTAGTTCCAAGATTTTAAAAAGAAGCTGTGGTTTAAAGAATATATAATTTACTCCTTGAGAGATCCCAAGAAATTCTCTAAAATCTATTGACTAAGTCAAACAGCACACTGTTGTTCTCTCAGGAAATTTCAGACAGTTTGTCTTGAAGAAATTTCTATCTCCCTCCCTCTCTCTCACATTCTCACACATGCAAAATAGGAATTCTGAAGCAATAGTACCTGGTTAATTATACTTATCAAAGCCAATTTAAAACTGTTGGACAAAATATCCAGAAATGTCAAATGCAAAATAAATGCAAGTATTTAATAATAATTCAATATCTCTATCATTTTAGCTCTCAAGTCTAAATAGATATATGTACTGTCATCCTTTGTACAAAAAGTATTGTATCTCACACAGCTTCTAGCTTCATCTGTCATGTCTGAAAAGAAGTAGAAATTTTCAACAGTGACTCAAATGAGTCCCTGTTTGGGCTGGTGTCAGTAAATTTTAGGGGTTCTTTTGTTTTTGTTAGTTTTATTATTCTCCTTTCATATTTGTGTCAACATGTAGGAGTTTGGAGTTTATGTATTCATATGTACGTATATACACAATGGTATGCATCATATATATATATATACATACATATATTTGTTTGTAGCTCCCAAACCCTCTAATTCAAGAATGCAAAATGACAAGTATGTCTGTGTGTAAATGTATTTGTTAGTGAGTGTTGTCTCTTTATTACACTATAGAAGGCAGGTGTGTAGGTGTGTGTGCATGTGTCTGTCTGTCTATCTCAATATCTATGTGTCTGTGCATATATTTATATACATATGTGTATATAATATAAAGATATATATGTGTATGTTTATATTATGTACACATATAAACACACATATATGCATACGTACATATATATATATATATATGGACTGGTGGCAAAGTGATCTCACTATTTTCATAGTATCTGGAGATAAGTGTAAATTCAAAAATAAATTGTTGAATAAAAACTTTAAGAAGCCATTTATGTGCTCTCCACCTGGGCCCAGCAATGGACTAAATGTTGGAGTGTGGATCTTCTTATTTTTAAGGTCCTGTGTGGTTTTTTTATTTTTATGTTTCTTGCTGTTTGTGTAGCGGCATAGTGGAAAAGGATGCTGAGAAAAAAAAAAGGGGGAGCAAATGAAGCATCATAATAGACATTTGTAATATATAGTATTGGTGTTATTTGTTGCATTAAGTGCTGCTCTTTTGTACATTGGCATCCAGTTGATATTATTATTTCAATACCGCTGCTTTACCCCGACATTCTGTGGCCTTCTCGCTCATTTCATAAGTCAATATTAACCTTTTTTTTTCCATTCAACCCTAATAAAAGTGGTTACAGATTATTAAAAACAAAAACAAAAAAAAATAATAATAATAATAATAATAACACCAGCAACAACAACAACAACAACAATGCCTATTCAGAGGCCATCCTATAAAGACTTCTCAGTTTCTCTGTAAAAAAAAAAAAAAAAAAAAAAAAAAAACAATAAATAAATAATCCTCAGTAGCTATCTACTTATCTTTCTGTATATGATTGCTTCGAATTTCAGTGTAATGAAGAACCAAAAGTTTATATATTTTTCTTATTCTTAAAAGATTTATGAGTTCCTTTTTATATTTAAATTTTGCTTCTTTTTTTTTTTCCACTTTCTACCCACCTAAATACACATTTTTGAAAAGCTTTATTCTTTATAAACACTGTAATTTTTTTTTTCACTACTGTCTTGTTTGTTGAACACAATCACTTAAGTTAGCACAAGAGAGAAGTGACTTGGTATTTCTTATATTGATTTGTTACAAACTGATGGTCTTATGCTGGATATCAATAAATCCAAAGTCAACATTCCTTTTCATCTACAATAAAACAACATTTGATGAAAACACACATTGACTCTTTTTTGTCGTCTCTAGTTCCTCTTTATTCTCTCACTAACACTTTTATTACTAAACCTACCTGACAGTTGTCTGCTATTACAAGTAAAAGTTTATATAGGCGGCGAGCTGGCAGAAACGTTAGCACGCTGGGCGAAATGTTTAGCGGTATTTCGTCTGCCGTTACGTTCTGAGTTCAAATTCCGCCGAGGTCGACTTTGCCTTTCATCCTTTCGGGGTCGATAAATTAAGTACCAGTTACGCACTGGGGTCCATGTAATCGACTTAATCCGTTTGTTTGTCCCCTCTGTGTTTAGCCCCTTGTGGGTAGTAAAGAAATAGCTATTACAAGTAAAAATTAGTACTATTAATCCCACTGCATGAAGCAACATATTCTAGTGGTTAGGGTGCTCAACTCATGATCATAATGCTATGAAATCAAATCCCAGACTAGGCAGTATTTTGTGTCTTTGAGCACAGCACATCATTTCATGGTGCTCCAATCTACTCAGAGAGAGAGAGAGCTGTACCAGCCACATGTTGGTACAGCCCTCTCTCCTTCCAGCTGCCACATCTTTGACTGCTCCCTTACTGTTGATATATTGGATCAAGGGTGATGGAAGCACTCCGTCGGTTACGACGACGAGGATTCCGGTTGATCCGAATCAACGGAACAGCCTGCTCGTGAAATTAACGTGTAAGTGGCTGAGCACTTCACAGACACGTGTACCCTTAACGTAGTTCTTGGGGATATTCAGCGTGACACAGAGTGACAAGGCCGGCCCTTTGAAATACAGGTACAACAGAAACAGGAAGTAAGTTGTGGTGAAAGAGTACAGCAGGGTTCACTACCATCCCCTGCAGGAGCCTCGTGGAGCTTTTAGGTGTTTTCGCTCAATAAACACTCACAACGCCTGGTCTGGGAATCAAAACCACGATCCTATGACTGCGAGTCCGCTGCCCTAACCACTGGGCCATTGCGCCTCAATGGTAAGTAAACTAAGAATGGTGGGAGAGAGCTCTTTACTAACAAGCTATATTTGCTCAAGAGTGACAGCGGACTGTACTTCACTTAAATTCCTCTGTACTCAGTTATATGGTGTCTCTGGTATTACATGTAAAAGGTAGATTTCAGAGCAACAGACAATATATTATGAGATCCAGTATTAAAATATACCAGCAGTATTGCCCGGCATTGCTCGGGTTTGTTTTGACCCTTTAGAATTGGAATTTTTGAAAAGTAAAAAATTTGCATTATGTAGCTTGTTATTCTCTTTAAGTGAACATTTTTCTGGTTGAAATACGCTGAAAAATGGCGACACAGCAGTCAAAAAGTCATAAAAAATAGGGATTTTCATAGAAAAAAAGCACCTTTTTGATGTAAATCATTTTTGGTCTTAACATGGTCCAATTTGAATTTTATCTTCTACAGAATGAAGAGCACGCCTTCTATCATGCTCTCAATTTCGGACAACTTGCGCCGCAGGGTCTCGGAGGAGATAGTGTTAGTTGAAGGCTACCATACACAGACAACTTCAGCTTTATATATATAGATTAGAGTGTTAAGTGGTTTCCTTTGTTGTGATGTAGAAACTCGGAATAACAGATAATCTTCAACCACAACTGAGGAATGATAGAAAACTTGGAAATAACATTTTATCAAGCTAAAATTTACATTAAGTAATTGGTAATGAAGAATAGATGTCATTTGATATATGTATTCATCATCATCATTTAGCGTTCGCTTTCCATGCTGGCATGGGTCGGATGGTTCAACAGGGGACTGGGAAGCCAGAAGGCTGCACCAGGCCCAGTCTGATCTGGCAATGTTTCTACAGCTGGATGCCCTTCCTAACGCCAACCACTCCATGAGTGTAGTGGGTGCTTTTTACGTGCCACCGGCACAGGTGCCAGACGAGGCTGGCAAACGGCCACGATCGGATGGTGCTTTTTACGTGCCACCGGTAGAATAAATTAATTTATTTGAAACATTGTCAAATAGAATCAAGTGATTTAGAAAACCACAGCAATAGAGTTAGAAGTACAGGAATAAGAACGAAAATTTACTCTTTAACCCTTTAGCATTCACGTTCTATCGAAAGTAATGCTTGTTCACATTGTTTTGAATTAATCATGCATTACCATGTGGCTTTGAGATCTTGATGAGATAACTTTTTAGAATGATATTGTATGGTTGATGTGAGAGGCTATATCTGGCCATTTTGAACATTAAATCAGGAAAAATACAGCCAGTTTCAAGCTAAAGGGTTAAAAAGCACTATCCGTTCGTGTCCGTTGCCAGCATCGCCTGGCCCCCGTGCTGGTGACACGTAAAAGCACCATCCGTTCGTGGCCGTTTGCCAGCTCTGTCTGGCACCTGTGCGGGTGGCACGTAAAAAGCACCCACTACACTCGCGGAGTGGTTGGCGTTAGGAAGGGCATCCAGCCGTAGAAAGACTGCCAGATCAGACTGGGCCTGACGAAGCCTTCCAGCTTCACAGACCCCAGTTGAACCGTCCAACCCATGCTAGCATGGAAAGCGGACGCTAAATGATGATGATGATGATGATGATATTACAGTTACTAAAAGGCCTAGTCAGTTCACTTCACATTTATGACTAGGAGCTTTTATAAACTAAAATATTGAAATATATGAGCTAAAAGTGTAAACATTTGTTCTTATTTCTAGCTGTATCGTGGCTGCCTTCCAACATCAATATAAGACGCACATACACAAATATGTTTCAAACGATGTAAATTTAATTCAAATTTCAAAACAATGCATAAAAGTTGGAGAGGAAGAAGAGAGCTAAAAAAGAAAACAGATCACTACAATAAGAATGTTTATCCCATTAATTCAAATAACACTGGAAAAGATCAGAATAAATGGGGAAAAAATGAACAAATTTATCTGACAATCCAATATATACTCTCTTTTACTCTTTTACTTGTTTCAGTCATTTGACTGTGGCCATGCTGGAGCACCGCCTTTAGTCGAGGAAATCAACCCCCAGGACTTATTCTTTGTAAGCCTAGTACTTATTCTATCGATCTCTTTTGCCGAACCGCTATGTTACGGGGACATAAACACACCAGCATCGGTTGTCAAGCGATGTTGGGGGGACAAACATATACACACACATACATATATATATATATATATATATACACGACAGGCTTCTTTCAGTTTCCGTCTACCAAATCCACTCACAAGGCTTTGGTCGGCCTGAGGCTATAGTAGAAGACACTTGCCCAAGGTGCCACGCAGTGGGACTGAACCCGGAACCATGTGGTTGGTAAGCAAGCTACTTACCACACATATATATATATATATTATGTCATTTAACAAATACCCAAGTTATATGTGAGCTGTTTCAGATTTCATGCTCAAATAGTGCAGTACTATGAGTGATCATATATATATATATATATATATATTGGCGTTAGGAAGGGCATCCAGCCGTAGAAACACTGCCAGATTTGACTGGGCCTGATGAAGCCTTCTGGCTTCACAGACCCCAGTAGAACCGTCCAACCCATGCTAGCATGGAAAACGGACGCTAAATGATGATGATGATGATGATGATGATATATATATAATATATATATATATATATATATGATTTATAACTGGTCATGTAGTAAGAAACTTGGTTCCCAGCCACATGGGTCTGGGTTCAGTCCCATTGTGTGGCACCTTGGGCAGAGTGTCTTCTACTATAACCTCAGGTTGAACAAAGCCTTGTGAGTGGATATGGTAGATAGAAACTGAAAGAAGCCCATTGTATTTATAATATGTGTGTGTCTGTATTTGTTCCTCACCCCCACCTCTTCACAATTGGTGTGTTTACGTCCCCATAACTTAAAAGTTCAGCAAAAGAGAACCAATAAAATTAGTACCAGGCTTAAAAAAATAAGTTCTGGGGTCAATTTGTTTGACTAAAACCTTTCAAGGTGGTGCCCCGGTATGACTTCGGTCAAATGACTGAAACAAGTAAAGGATAAAAGATATACAGTAAATAATCTGGTGAACACAACTGAAGCAGTATTAAATTAAAACCACCATCCATGTATCATACTTGATGTATATACACCATTGACAAGCAAATTACTGCAAACTCTCTTATGGACATGCTGTGTTAAAACCCAATGCATATCAGAGGGAGACAAAAATTGTCCCAGCAGCAGCAGCAGCTGGCAAGGTCACCAGATGCATTTCAGCCATTTTGGACCTTGTTAATGACATGTACTCACAATCAACCACAGGCTGAGATAAGATTTGTTTCCTCCAGTATTGGGGAACAGTGAAGGATAAGAATCATTGGTATAGTGAACAGCTGTTGGAGGTAACAGAGTTTGTCTAGGCATGTGGTTAACTGTGAGCACGTCATTGACGAGGCTGAAATGCATCTAGCATTCTCACTAGCAACTGCTGGGCCAATTTTATGTCTCCATAGTATCTTTAAACACAGCACACACACGGTTCCGGGTTCAGTCCCACTGCGTGGCATCTTGGGCAAGTATCTTCTGCTATAGCCCCGGGCCGACCAATGCCTTGTGAGTGGATTTGGTAGACGGAAACTGAAAGAAACCTGTCGTATATATGTATATATATATATATATATATATATATATGTATGTGTGTGTATATGTTTGTGTGTCTGTGTTTGTCCCCCTAGCATTGCTTGACAACCGCTGCTGGTTTGTTTACGTCCCCGTCACTTAGCGGTTCAGCAAAAGAGATCGATAGAATAAGTACTGGGCTTACAAAGAATAAGTCCCGGGGTTGATTTGCTCGACTAAAGGTGGTGCTCCAGCATGGCCGCAGTCAAATGACTGAAACAAGTAAAAGAGTAAAGAGTAAGAGATTTTATCTGATACAAAAATTGCAGTAACTAACTGTCAACAGTGTATATGCATTAAATATGATGCATGGATGTCTATTTTACACACATATTTGTATGTGTGAATATATAAATAGAAAAAAAATATTTTTGTTGCATTTCATGACGGTCTTAACTAATATAATTAGTCAAGATAATATTTCCTTTCATTACTGATGACTTCTATCCCATCTATTTGTCAAATTGTTGAGTCCTTCAGGCATAAAATTCTTTAGATTTCAAAGCATAGAAACACTCAATATCATTTTTAACCTCTTCAAAATTAATAAAATGTTTTCCCTCTAAATAAAGTTGCAATGATCTAAAGAAAAATATGATGGTCAGCTGGAGCAAGATCAAGAGAGTAGTGTGAGGTAAAACTTCCATGTTTAGAGTCATAATCTTTCCTTGAGTTACTTGAGCAACATATGGTCTTGCATTATCATGTATAAGCAACACCCTTTTACGCTTGACCCACGAGGGTGCTTTTCTCTGCAAAGTTTTGTGCTATGCCACCAACTGAAAACAATACTTTTCCAAATTAACTTTGTTTCGGTTTAATATAACAGGCAACTCATTGTATCCCACCAATCACAGAGTATAACTTCTTTTGGATGTAGTCCTGGTTTCAGGATGAGTTCCCCCTTTTCATTGGGTGCTAATTATTGCCCTTTTCCTTGGATATAATTATAAACAACCCACTTTTCATTATTTGTAATGATTCTATCCAGCATAGTTTTGATAGCAAGACTACTCAAGACAAGCAGAAGGCATCATTTTGATTAAGCTGAAAAGTAGCCAGATGATGAATGACCCATTGACCAAGTTTAGACACTTCTTCCAGTTATAAAAATGATTGAAGTGTGACTTGAATTAAACTGTTTTGATAATTCTTGTGCAGTTTACTTTGGATTTTACCCCAACTATGGTTTTCAGGAGCTCAATATTTTGATATAACTTAGTCTTTCAGTTTGAGGAGAAACTGTGAGAGAAAAATTTCCCAAGCAAAAGTGGTAAAATTTAACCACTATAGTACAAAAGTAATTTGCAAAGAAAAAATTTATACTTATTTTACTGTAAGTACAGAAAACATACCATCAAGGGAATCATGTCAAAAATGCAACAGAACTGACTTTCCTACGTAATATATATAAATATGTGCACGTGTATGCCTGTGTATGTGTGTGTGCATGTATGAATGCGTGTATGCATGTATGAATGTATGTATTGATGAGAGAGTCAGATGTAGGAAAGTTTTGTGGTATAATCCTCCATACAGCATGAACATGGCTACAAATATAGCTAGATGATTTCTGATATACAAATATCAACAGACCTTTAACAGAAACAAGGTTAAAGTTAGTTATAATTGCCCCACTCCCAGTCAACATAGGCTCAATGATCTTCAATCACTAAGAATAATGGCATTAGGAATACCCCTCATTGATATTGTAATTGTAGATTCCCAATAACTCCTTTGAATAATATGTGCCAGAAAAAAGAATTAGTTTACAAGGCTAACATGACTGACATGGATGGGACCATAACAACTTACAAGGAAAGATACATGCAGCACTTGACTTTGTATAGAGATAAGAATAAAAAGCATATAGTGTCCTTGTCTAATATGGTATGGAACCTCAAAGAAGAAGAGCGTTGATGAAGAGCGCGGCTATCCGCGTGAACTGATGCGAATTGCAGGACTCAGTGAACATCGACACCTCGAACGCACATTGCGGGCCCGTCCAGTTGAGAGGCGGTCACGACACGATAACACCGTTCGCTGTGGCGGGGAGTCGCAAGAAAGGGCAGCGCTCACCGCGAGGCCTGCATTGTCTCGCGCGTGAGCCGCCGCCGCTCGATCGTCCGTCTCCCGTATTGCCAGACCGTCATCGTTGCGAAGCGCTGTTGCGACGGCCGCGCCGCCCCGAATCGCGCGGCCGACGACAACAAATCGCGGAGGGAGCCCGCCGACATGCGGAAGCAGAGGAGTAGGAGCAGTAGTAGGAACAAAGACACGGCGAGGCCCCACACCCACGTCCTCTACATCCCTCCGAGCAACAACTACCAAATAAATTGGAGCATCATAGCTAAGGTCAGCAAATATAAGGGACAAGGAAGCAGATGCAACCTGTGTATCATGGAAATTATGCATCATATCTCCAACAGCAAACTTTTTGAACATTAGGAAAGGAACCTTCATATCTTGCATGCCCATTCAACAATTTAAACTACAAAATTTCAAGCATGACCCTTGATGCATTTTACCACCTAGCTGACCAGAATAAATTTAAGATATAAAGCCATTATTGATCATATGCACAATATGCATAGCAGACACATCCTCCCAGGAACTGATGCTGGTATTCTAAACTGTACAGATATGTATAACATAAACATATATAAGACATAACATAATTTGAAAAATATATTTTATGATCTTACAATTTCATGAACTAATTTACTTTCAAAACTTTGAAACATCATAAATGGTAAGATACGCATACATGTACATCCAATATATGTCACATGTTGTATACATTAGTGTACATTTATATGTATAAATAATATATATATATATATATATATATATTATATATATATATATATATATATATATAGGCGCAGGAGTGGCTATGTGGTAAGTAGCTTGCTAACCAACCACATGGTTCCGGGTTCAGTCCCACTGTGTGGCACCTTGGGCAAGTGTCTTCTGCTATAGCCCCAGGCCGACCAATGCCTTGTGAGTGGATTTGGTAGACGGAAACTGAAAGAAGCCTGTCGTATATATGTATATATATATATGTATGTGTGTGTCTGTGTTTGTCCCTCTAGCATTGCTTGACAACCGATGCTGGTGTGTTTACATCCCCGCCACTTAGCGGTTCGGCAAAAGAGACCGATAGAATAAGTACTGGGCTTACAAAGATAAGTCCCGGGGCTGATTTGCTCGACTAAAGGTGGTGCTCCAGCATGGCCACAGTCAAATGACTGAAATAAGATTAAAGAGTATATATATGTGTGTGTGTGTGTGGAGTACATGTGATTGTTATTGTATAATGCAATGCATGTGCTGAATGCAAATTCTTGCTAAAAATAAAAAGGACAATGCAAGGGAAATACTAAAAGAAGTCCCTCAATAATTTGCCTCCACTGATCTATGTATCTATTACTTTTAAAGTCCCATATAACCTTGTGCAATGTCACATAGTCCCATCCAAAATGGTGGCAATTACTAGCATCCTTGAGTAGAAGTAATATAAGGGAAGTAACTCTCTAAAAATGACGTCATTCCACAACTGGACGTCCAGCAGCTGGGTGTGTTGACCAGAAGCTAGGGCAACAGGAAGGGGCAGCCGTCAGGCGTGCGCAAGCAGCAGGGAATACAACCTTTCTAACATGGGTCGTCGAGGTGTCAAGATGTGTTTGTCAGTTGATACGAAAATATTTTGAAAATATATGAAACGAGACGTTCACTGAACGTTAATATTATTTGAATTTATCTTTAATCTGGTCGCCTTAATTTGTGTCATGGCATTGTGTATTACTCCGTGCGAGCTGAATCTGTATAACGGGATTTCTAGATTTCAACATAAAGATGACTCGGCATTAGAATTTTTTCGAGAACATGGAGTAATCCCAAGAAATGTGAATTGCCCAACGTGCAATTCACCGTGTGTTCTACGAAATGGAACAGATATATTTCGTTGCAGGAAGATGGTTCGTCGTAGAAGACAAAAGGCAACAGAATGTGGTTTTTCGGTTTCCATATTTAAGAACACCTTTTTGGATCGGAGTCGGTTACTCCCATGGAAAATTCTTTTGTATATAAATCATTTCTAAACAGAAGGTTGGTCGCATCAAGCTGTTATGGAGAATTTAGATATATCGCTTGCCACGTCTGTTGATTGGAGGTCTTTCTGCTCTGAAGTCTGCCTTCATTGGGTCGCAAATTCCCAAGCACCAATTGGAGGACCAGGGATCGAAGTTGAAATGGATGAGACAGTCTTGGTTAGGAGGAAATATAACAGGGGGAGACTTGTGAAAACTAATTGGCTTTTTGGCGGAATAGAAAGGGATTCCAAGAAAAATTTTTTGATACCCCTGACATCGGAATGTGGTGAAATTCAAAGGCGAGATTTTTCCACGCTGTATCCATTAATCAGATGCCACATTCATTCTGGTTCAACTGTATATGGCGATTGTTGGCCCGTATATAATAGGCTATACAGATTCAGCTTGCACGGAGTAATACACGATGCCATGACGCAAATTAAAGTGACCAGATTAAAGATAAATTCAAATAATATTAACGTTCAGTGAACATCTCGTTTCATATATTTTCAAAATATTTTCGTATCAACTGACCAACACGTCTTGACACCTCGACGACCCACGTTAGAAAGGCCGAATTCCCCGCTGCCTGGGCACGCCTGACGGCTGTCCCTTCCGGTTGCCCCAGCTTCCGGTCAACGCACTCAGCTGCTGGACGTCCAGTTGTGGGATGACGTCATTTTTAGAGAGTTACTTCCCTTATATATGTCAAAAATGCATTAAAAATGGGAAAAATTGATGGTAAATTTTTTTAAAATCGTAGACTCATCATAGACGCGCGCTAATACCCAGAAGGGCTCGATATGAATCACGACTATAAGATACCCAGTTTTGGTTAAACTGCACCGCAAAATGTGGGAGTAGTTAGGAATCTAAATCATAGGAGACAGACAGCACACAACCTCACTTTTATATATAAAGATATATCCCCCTCAAGCCAGCTATTTTCATGCTAGAAATAACAGCCAAGTCTCACTAAACTGCGGTAACATAATGAAATGAATTGTGTAATGAATCTACTCACCTTTCTGCAAATATTTCTTTCGGAGTATTTTCCCCACATCAATATGAAATTAAGGTTTTTTTTTTTATTATTTTATTTGAAAGTTACAAAAAAATATGAGTTTTGTTGAGAAGTGTGTTCGGGGAAACAGCTTTGGCAGGGTTTAGAAGAGATGTGTTCAAGAAAGAGTGGATGTCTGTGTGGTAAGTAGCTTCCTCACCAACCACATGGTTCCGGGTTCAGTCCCACTGCGTGGTACCTTGGTCAAGTGTCTTCTACTATAGCCTTGAGCCAACAAAAACCTTGTGAGTGTGTCTGGTAGACGGAACCTTTAAGAAGCCCATCGTATATATGTAAATATATGTGTGTGTGTGTGTTTGTGTGTGTGTGTTTGTCCACCCAACAATATTTGTTGAATATACATTGCATTAGAAGTATTTAGACGGTTTCTGTTGCGCTGCTGCGACCGGGTGTTGAGGTTTACTGCTCGGATCCTCTACGGTTGATCATGGGAATTTTCCGACCCCCCTCCCCTCCCCTTTCTCAGCGCGCTTTTTTTTCGTCATATTCCTTCAATATACGATGCCTTGCACCTGTTACACATATTCTTTTCCATTTTCCCACCCGGGCGCAGATCTATATATTAACGAATTTTCTGCTAAGTACTGTCACCAAATTTTACTTAGACAATTAGAATCAAACCAGTATAACCCATTAGAATGGGCTATAAATGCTGCTAGTCTTTCTCAATACTATCTTAGTGTGGATGATTATATGATGGCAAGGCATTGCCTCGCAAGTTCTTGCTACATATTACAGGAAGCTGACGACTCTACCATTGCACGGCGCAAAGCTGACATCAGCCGCTGTTGGGCAAAATATGGTTTGTCACTTCTCGAGTCCTCTAAAGAATTCTCTATTATTAATCTTATCAGACATTTGGATAGAACTGATTTGGTAAATGAGAAAAAAAATTCATCGGAAGCTGACCATAATGCAGACAAGGAGCCGATTGTTGAAACTGAAAGTCCCGAAAATTCGGAAAAAACACAGCTCGATTCAAACTGGAATTAACAGATCTGGAAGAAAATATGCCTGAAAAATTTGTAAAAGATTTCCCGTCTGCACGAGAAGTATTTATTGCTGTTCAGAAGTGGTTAAATGATGCGAAAGACTATTATGTTATTGATAGCTATTGCAATGATTATGTTGAAATAATGAGGGATCATAGTAAGGCTTATAAATGTTAGCGTGTTTTGAAACTGACCAAAATCGACAATGTAAGATGCAGAAGCATCGCATAGATTTATAGAGAATACCAAACGAGTTCCCTATGGATACCGTATTTATTACAACAAGTGGCTTGTAAACGTATCTAATGAGCGAAAGCGAGTTAGATACGTGTACAAGCCACTCATTGTAATAAATACGGTATCCATAGGGAATGAGTTTGGTATTTTATTTATTACACACGAATAAACGACCATATTTTATTAACCCAATAACTAAATTCTTCACGTTTAGTTGTAACTTATGAATGACAAAAGTAGTGCCGTCACCGTGACCTCAAGTCATCACCATGGATTAACCAATCAGAAGCAGCGCTGTCACCGTGACCTGGGGTCATCACCATGGATTGACCAATCAGAAGCAGCGCTCGCAGTATCTGACATATGTTAGATACCAAAAATATCTCAAAGTGTTCTCACTCACATGTGTGTAATAAACTAAGTAAACTACTCGAAGCACTTAATGCGCAGCATTATCTCCACGTTTGTCGTCAATTAATGTACGAACTTGCAGAAACATACTCCAGTTTATTAGACATCAAGGTAAACATATTTCAAAACGAGGAATCTTCGAGGACACCACATGCAATTAAAAAAATTGATTTATTAGTCTCTCAAAGCATCGACCATTATATGAAATACATCCATTCAATCAAAGGTGGTCGTGCACAATTGCCAGATAAGCTCGACGAATCTGATGTTCATCCAACATTAATTGCATATTTTTGTGTCGGTAACCTTTACACAAAATGCTTAGGCGAAATGCTTAGCGGTATTTCGTCTGCGTTACATTCTGAGTTCAAATTCCGCCGAGGTCGACTTTGCCTTTCATCCTTTCGGGGTCGATAAATTAAGTACCAGTTACGCACTGGGGTCGATATAGTCGACTTAATACGTTTGTCTGTCCTTGTTTGTCCCCTCTGTGTTTAGCCCCTTGTGGATAATAAAGAAACAGGTGTAACCTTTACACAAAATTCATTTGTTCAGATGCGGAGATGAAAATCAAAAATATTGAAAGAAGACTTGCATGTTTCAAATGTATTGTTGATTATTGTCGTAAGGACCCAAAGGGATCGGAATTTATTGCTAATGAATTGCAAATATGTGAAGAAATGGTGGAACTTTTGCCCCAAAAAATAGAACAACTTAAAATGGACCCTTCAGCTGATATCACATGTTAATCTTATTGTTTTCTTCTATGGTAAACTGTTTTTATTTCTTTTTAAACGATATTTTTTTAATTAAATAAAGTTTTTTCGGCACTGTCATGCTTTTAGTTGTCAGAAGTGAAAGTCGTCAACTTCGTGTATTTACGTCGTCAGGTTTATACCTTCGTTAATTTCCGCTGTTTATTTACGTACCACCACGCTGTTAGGTTAATAAAACAATTGAAGTTCAGTTTAAAGTTTATAAATACATTTCATTCCATGTTCTGTTTAAACTTTATAAATAAACTAGCAGTATCGCCCGGCGTTGCTCGGGTTTGTAAGGGAAATAACTATAAAGCATTTTTAGAGAGTTACTTCCCTTATAAATTCGGGCTTTCTTAGCCATTTTTGTTTTGGTGTCTTCAAGCCATGAAGTCGTTGTTCTAAAAGAACGCTGGTTTCCTTCACAACGCATTACGACGTTGATTTCTTTACACTCCCTTCCCCACAGCTTCACGAGGGAGGGAAGGGGGAGAAGCAAACAGGTGCAGCTGTGAGCGTGGACGCCAACTCCGCCGCCATCGACACACGATGCATTTTATGCATTAAAATGGAATAAAAAATGATGTTAAATTATTTTTAAAATCGTAGACTCATCGTTGACGCGCGCTAATAGTCAGACGGGCTCGATATGAATCACGACTATAAGATACCCGAATTTGGTTAAACTGCACCGCAAAATGTGGGAGGAGTTAGGAATCTAAATCGAAGGGGACAGACACTCACACAACTAGAGTTTTATATATATAGATATATTCTTGCATTATTCATTAGTTTTTAAAAAAGAAATCACACCAAATCTGCACAAATGACCACCACCACCACCGCGATCACATACACCAATTCATACAAACGTGTGTGTGTGTGTGTATATGTGGAATGAAATGTATTTATTTATAAACTTTAAACTGAACTTCAATTGTTTTATAAACCTAACAGCGTGGTGGTACGTAAATAAACGGCGTAAATTAACGAAGATATAAACCTGACGACGTAAATACACGAAGTTGACTACTTTCACTTCTGACAGCTAAAAGCATGACAGTGTCGTTTTTTTTTTGTTTTCGTATTTCTAATTGGGACTTTTAAGTAGATTGTAAATGCAGTTAATGGCAATCTTTCGTCACTAGTAGACCTTTCCGTCGATTTCCGTAAAAAATTTTTTTTTTTACATATGGGCTTGCGGGAACTTTTGAAGTAATGAGAGCGAAAGAGACTAAGAGAAAGCGATTGTATGACGAGGGAAGTTCTTTTGAAGTTACCGTGCATGTGAAGCATTGATGTACATGTGTGTGTGCGTGCGTGTGTGTGTGTGTGTTTGATGGGGTGTGGGAGACAGACAGTATGTTGTGTAAGTGAAGTGCTTCTCTTAGTGTGTGTGAAGAGACAGAGTAATGTGTGAAAGAAAGAGATAACTGAAATTTTTTACTCGGTGTATGTGTATATGTATGTATATTACTTCAAAAGTTCCCGCAAGCCCATATGTAAAAAAAAAATTTTTTTTACGGAAATCGACGGAAAGGTCTACTAGAGACGAAAGATCACCGATTGTAAATGCAGTTAATAATTCCTTGGGTGTGATGAACAGATCTAACTTCGAAGTTAGTAACTGTATCAACCTGGGAAACATGCGAAAGCCATGAGTGATGTCCCCTTTTCTGTGGTCGTTTGTAGGAATGGGCAAAGGTTGCTATTCCTATGTACGTGTTCTTTTATTCCTTTTCTTGCTTCAGTCATACTGGATCACCGTCTAGGAAAATCACTACACAGTACTCCGTAGACACACACACACACACACAAGCAAGATCAAACACACACACACAAACAAGAACAAGCATGCACACACACACACACACACACACAGCGGAACAAGCACGCACACACGCATGTACAACCCATTAGCTTTCTCTTTCCATTTTGATACATCAACTAACAGTTGACAAGACAACACGTGCTCACGGAAATTACCGAGTACTGTGTCGTAATTTTTCACGTCGAAACGAAAGAATGCTGTGTTTTAATGGAAGAAATCGATCCCAGGATTTATTCTTTTTAAAGCATGGTATTTATTCTATCTGCCTCTGCCAAAACACTAAGTTATAGGGGACATAAATACACCAACACCAGTTGTCAAGCAGTAGAATGGAGGGACAAACATATACACACACACACACGTATGTATATACTAGCAGTATCGCTCGGCGTTGCTCGGGTTTGTAAGGGAAATAACTATATAAGCATTTTTAGAGATGTAAAGTATAATAGCCATCTCAATATGGCTAACCACAAAGGGGGGGGTGTTACTGTAGCTTTTTACGTTCTGAGATTTAATAATAAATTTTTAGAGAGTTACTTCCCTTATATATGCCAAAAATGCATTAAAAATGGGAAAAATTGATGGTAATTTTTTTGTTAAATCGTAGACTCATCGTAGACGCGCGTTAATACCCAGAAGGGCTTGGTTAAAATGAAACATTTTTTTCTCTTGGCTTTCTTGAGAAAATTATAATTTGTAAGTTTAACGTAGTTTAATTTTTCGAATTTTAACCAATCAATGGCCTCTATTCAGCTAAAATCATTTGCTGCGTCTAAAACTGAGACATCCTGTCACTAACCCTAACCCTTACCCTAAATTTTAGCCTTTCGTTTTTTGTGGGGTTTTTTCTTAATTGTTAAATTAATTTAATTGTTAGGCTCAATAAAAAGAACCTGAGTTATTGGCTGCAATTAAATACTTGAAGTCAGTGTTGGCAGAAATTAAATCAACTTGCAAATACACATTACCTTACTAAATTTATACTTGTGCTAAGCCCGAACATCCCAGGTGCTGGAGTCACCATTGATATATACCTATGTATATATATAGACACACACACACACACACACACACACACACACATATATACTCTCTTTACTCTTTTACTCTTTTACTTGATTCAGTCAGTTGACTGCGGCCATGCTGGAGCACCGCCTTTAGTCGAGCAACTCGACCCCGGGACTTATTCAGCCGAAATTTGCCATGATGAATCGGTTTCTGACTGAAGAATGAAGGCTCTGAATGACTGTCTGTTTTCCGTGTTCGTCAATTCGTGTATTTCACGTTCTTTATATATAAAGTTTTATTCTATATATATACATATATATATATGGCTAACCACTAAGGGTGGATGTTACTGTAGCTTGTAGCCCCAGGAGAACATCTTCATATTGAGATGGCAAATATACTTCACATTGTCGTGCAGTTACTGTCTATACCTCCTTCAGAGATTTATTATTGCTTTTATATATATATATATATATATATATATATATCTGTATATATATACTGTATATATATACTGTATATATATACTGTATATATATACAGTGACACCTGACAGTACGAGTTTAATTTATTCCATGACCAAGCTTGTTTTATGATTTACTTGTTTTGCAAATCAATTTTCCCCATTGCAATTAACTAAAATATAATTAATCTCCCAAAAATCACCCAAAAATAATTTTTAACGGGTTTTAAAACAGAAAAGGTGTAGTTACAAGTAAAATGACAATTATAAAAAAGAGAATGCAAAAGAAATATGTAAATTGGTTTTATTAGCTGAATCACCTTAAAGATGAGATGATTTGTGCATGAGGAAGATGATAGAGTGGGGAGGAGAAGGATTACTGTTTGCAAGGAGACTCTCCTTCCATTAAAACTTCAGGAAGAACAATTTCTGGTGTTTTCTCTCTCACATTGCTTAACCCTTTCGTTACTGTATTTATTTTGAGATGCTCTGTGTTTCTTTCAATTACTTTAAATATAACAAAGAATTTAATAAAATAACTTCGTTATCATTAAGCTGGTGTTAGGAACATAAATTGGGACTAAGGTTTGGTGGAAGGTTTCAATTTAACACTTATGAAAACAAGACATTTGTACTCAGAGCCAGAGCCGGTTTCAGCCGTGTTGGTAACGAAAGGGTTAATTTAGGCCTTTTAGACACACTTTCTTCACTTTTCACACTCTCAGGACGTTTCTTTAGAAACATATCAAGAGAAGTCTGCTTTTCCTGCCTTTCAAAATGTTACAAAAATGCACCAGAGCAGTGTCATTAAATAAAGCAGCTGCACAACCTGTAGCTACATTTTCAGGATGATATTTTTCTACAAATTCAGAAACATACTTCCACTTTGCCAACACTGCCTTTATGTTACTCAAAGCTGAAGCTCCGGCGTCTGGCGATGGACTTGGTAAACACCCACAAAGTTATCAACCACCTCACCAACAACAACACTGAACACCTTTTTGATCTCCATGTGTCTAACACACGTGGACATGCCTACAAAGTCAGAAAACAACACAGCTCCTATGACTTTCGGAAACATTTTTTCACGCTCAGAGTTGCTGAAGCATGGAACAAACTGCCTGCGTCAGTTGTTGACTGCCATGACACTGCATCCTTTAAGGCCCTCATGCTTTCTGAAATCCGCCGAAACTACACCTGATTATACATACACTTTAGATGAGTTGTAGTGCACCTGAGCACTGTACACAATGTTTTTATTATTATTATTATTATTATTATTATTATTATTATTATTATAAACCTTCTCTGCTACACTGGCTTCCTCCAGAGAACCAATCTCTTCTATTGCATCCAAATGCTGCAGGAATTCGTGGTCATCAGCTCCTCTGAGTGTTCCTCGATGAGATCATCAATGTCCCCATCATTAACCTCAAGGCCTATGGACTTGCCAAGAGACATTCTCTCCTCGACTACAGGTGTCTCAGACTCAAACCCCTGAAAGTCTCTTTTGGTTATGTAGTCAGGCCCCAGTTTCCCACAGAATCCAGCAGTCTTGATACACTCTGCCAGGCAATATTGATGATTTTCAAGCAGTTTACAATGTTGTAGTGCTCCTTCAAAAACTCACAAAGGATTAGATTTGCATTTTCATTGACTTCAAAGCACCGATGGAACAGGTGTTTGGTGTACATCATCATCATCATTATCATTTAGCGTCCGCTTTCCATGCTAGCATGGGTTGGACGGTTCAACTGGGGTCTGGGAAGCCAGAAGGCTGCACCTGGCCCAGTCTGATCTGGCAGTGTTTCTACAGCTGGATGCCCTTCCTAAACGCTAACCACTCCGAGAGTGTAGTGGGTGCTTTTTACGTGCCACCGGCACAGGTGGAAGATGGCCACAATCGGATGGTGCTTTTTACGTGCCACCAGCACGGGGACCAGACGAAGCTGGCAACGGCCACGGTCGGATGGTGCTTTTTACGTGCCACCGGCACGGAGGCCAGTCGGGCGGCGCTGGCAACGGCCACGTTCGGATGGTTCTCTTATGTGCCACCGGCACTGGTATCACAGCTACAAATTCCATTGATGTTGATAGATTACGATTTCGATTTTGATTTTCACTTGCCTCAACAGGTCTTCACAAGTGGAGTTTTGTGTCCCAAGAAGGAAGGAATGCATAAGTGGGCTGGCTACATCCCAGGTGTAGGCCACGGGATTATGGCCTCACTTGTCCTGCCGGGTCTTTTCACGCACAGCATGCTTCCATAGGTCTCGGTCTCTAGTCATTTCCTCGGTGAGACCTAAAGTTTGATGGTCGTGCTTCACCACCTCGTCCCAGGTTTTCCTGGGTCTACCTCTTCCACAGGTTACCTCAACCACTAGGATATGGCACTTTTTCACACAACTATCTTCATCCATTCTCGCCACATGACCATACCAGCGCAAACGTCTCTCTTGCACACCACAACTGATGCTTCTTAGGTCCAACTTTTCTCTCAAAGTACTTACACTCTGTCGAGTATGAACACTGACATTACACATCCATCGGAGCATACTGGCTTCATTTCTTGCAAGCTTACGCATATCCTCAGCAATCACGGCCCATGTTTCACTGCCATGAAGCATAGCTGTTCGTACGCATGCATCATACAATCTGCCTTTTACTCTGAGCGAGAGGCCTTTTGTCACCAGCAGAGGTAAGAGCTCTCTGAACTTTGCCCAGGCTATTCTTACTCTAGCAGTTACACTTTCAGTGCACCCGCCCCCGCTGCTGCCTTGGTCATCTAGGTAACGGTAGCTATCAACTATTTCTAGTTTTTCTCCCTGGAATGTGGCAGAAGATGGTCTCTGTGTATTTTCAGTGTTTATTACTCCCGAGCATCTGCCACATACAAAAACTATTTTCCTAGTTAGCCTTCCTTTGACATTGCTGCACCTCTTATGTGTCCATAGCTTACACTTGGTGCATCTTATAGAGTTTCTACCTACGCCTTTTCTACAGATCAAGCAGGTCCATCTACCTGAGGATGTTTGTGATTTGTCTACCTTCCTACTTATTAGAACTTTGGTTTTAGCTAGGTTGACTCTTAGGCCCTTCGATTCTAATCCTTGCTTCCACACCTAAAACCTCTCCTCCAGTTCTGATAGTGACTCAGCAATTAGGGCAAGGTCATCAGCATAGAGGAGCTCCCAGGGGCAACCTGTCTTGAATTCCTCCGTTATTGCTTGGAGGACTATGATAAATAGGAGGGGGCTGAGGACTGAGCCTTGGTGGACCCCAACCTCTACCCAGAATTCTTCACTGTACTCGTTGCCAACCCTCACCTTACTAACAGCGTCCCTGTACATGGCTTGTACAGCTCTCACTAACCATTCATTTATCCCTAGTTTCCTCATTGACCACCAGATGAGGGATCGGAGGACCCTGTCAAAGGCTTTCTCCATGTCGACGAAAGCCAGGTACAGAGGTTTATCTTTGGCTAGGTATTTCTCCTGCAGCTGTCTCACTAGAAATATGGCATCAGTGGTACTTTTCCCTGGCACGAATCCAAACTGCATCTCGTCCAAGTTGACTCTCTCCCTAATCAGTTGGGCTATGACCCTCTCCGTAACCTTCATTACCTGATCCAACAGCTTGATACCTCTATAATTATTTGTATCTAGGGCATCACCTTTACCTTTGTAGCAGTTGACTATTATGCTGCTACACCAGTCATTGGGTATGACTCCTTCGTGTATCACCTGGTTAACTATACGGGTGACTAGGCTATAGCCAACACTGCCAGATATTTTGAGCATCTCTGCAATAATTCCTGATGGGCCTGGGGCTTTCCCTGTCTTCATGCTTCTAATTGCCTTAACTACCAAAGAACTGTCAACTCGGATAACTGGTCCCTCTGTTGGGTCGACATTCAGCAGACTCTCTTTATCCCATTCATTTTCTCTATTCAGCAACCTTTCATGGTGGCATCTCCAAACCTCTCTCTTTGCATCCTCATTTAGCGCAAGTGAACCATCTTCCATGCGAACACATTTCTCTCCTACCACATCACGATTCTCTCTCACTTACTGTCTTGCAACACGAAATACCTCAAGTCTTTGGTCCTCACGACGCAGAACATTGGCAAATTTTTTCTTATCTGCTTCCCCTCTGGCTAAATAAACCTGTCTCCTAGCTTCCCTTCTGGCAGTCTGATACAATTTCTTAAAATTAAAAATCATCTGTTGCAAAATAGGGGTGGTGTTGTGTGAAAAGTACAGAACTTTATAAAATTCAATTCATCCAGGATATCATCCTCGGGGTTAGCAGGGTGAGCAGAAGCATTGCCAAGGATGAGGAAGGACTTGAGAGGATATTGTTCTCCAGAAGGTACATTTTCACTGCTGGTCTGACGACGAGGTTGACCCACTCAGAGAAGAATTGCCTGGTGACCCATGCTTTAACATTTGCCGGAAGCATCATAATCAATATGAAGTTGTGTCATATTGTGCCCTCTTGCATATATCAATTGGTACATGCAGTATCACTAATCTCAGTCTGAGCATAGGGACCTAATGTTAGCTCCATATAGAGATGGTACTCAATTGATCTATGAGGATGGTGGAGGGGGGTGCTTATGTGAGACTTGCTATGCTGTACTCACAGAGTGGCATACACCATTCTATGCCTGACTGGCTGTACTGTAGCAGTACACAGTTTATGTATTTTCAAGGTAAGCTCTGATTGGCTGTATGCAAATGAGTTCATTACTGGGGTCCAAAACTCTCACGGGGAAAAAAATTTTGTGCCCTGGATAGCACGCATACACTCCTAAATTAGTCGTCCACTCACCACTACCACTAGTTCTGCTATGAGCGAGACAGTCATCAGGAGTATATAAAACTATTTAAGAGGACAGAACATGATCTGAGAGAGATTTGGATGCTTTTTTTTAATAGATTACACTGCTCAACAAAAAAAATTTGAAATGGTGTCGACACACCAAACATCTTTTTAGCTAATTTGAGGATATTGAATCTGAAAATGACCTTACTTTTTCTTGGTTAGCTACCTTTTTTGCTGTACAAAAATGACTTATTATTGGAGAAAAAAAGCATTTTTTTCATTTGTTTTTTGTATATTTGATATTGATCGATGACAATATTTCTCAAAGTAAAATCGTAGAAACCTCTCATTTCGTATTTAAACCAACAAATGTTGGTCTGCTTATCTCGACTGGCTTCTGTGCCGGTGGCACATAAAAAGCACTATCCGAACGTGGCCGATGCCAGCACCGCCTTGGCTGGCTTCCGTGCCGGTGGCACGTTGAAAGCACCAACCAATCGTAGCCGATGCCAGACCCCCCTGGCACCTGTGCAGGTGGCACATAAAAAGCACCCACTACACTCACGGAGTGGTTGGCATTAGGAAGGGCATCCAGCTGTAGAAACACTGACAGATCAGACTGGAGCCTGGTGCAGCCCCTGGCTTCCCAGACCCCAGTCGAACCGTCCAACCCATGCTAGCGTGGAAAACGGACGTTAAACGATGATGATGATGATGATGATTGACAAATACTACTTTTGCAATAACAATCAGACCCTAAGTCTTTAAAAATAACATATATTGAATATACCAAGACCAACAAGTAGTTTCATTAAATCATTAAATAAACTAACAGCAGAAACAAAACCTTCGTGAACATAAAGAACTATGGTAAAAATTTTCTCTTTCTTGATTGTCTGTCATGTTTACTGTTATTTAAGTCCCTTTTGATTCTCCAGCAGTTGTCAGCCATCGTTCGTTTGTCCCACCGTCCCTGGTAGTGCTCTTCGATTGTTTTGATATCTTGATGGAATCATTCTCCTTGCTCATTACTCATATCACCGCAATTATCCAGAAATTTATGTAAAAAATTAACCTTAATACTCATATTAGCACCTATGCCCTGCAGACTTTTCAACAGCTTTTCCACTAACTCCTTGTAGTTTTCGGCCTAAGAAGTTTTTCACCACGTCAACAAACGATGTCCAAGTGCATAATTCCAAGTCATTCATTGAATTAACAAATTCATCATCCTTAATGAGTTTCCTGATATCAGGACCATCAAACACTCCTGCTTTGAGTTTTTCGGTGCTAAGTCCTGGAAACGATTTACATATACTCTTTTACTCTTTTTACTCTTTTACTTGTTTCAGTCATTTGACTGCGGCCATGTTGGAGCACCGCCTTTAGTCGAGCAAATCGACCCCGGGACTTATTCTTTGTAAGCCCAGTACTTATTCTATCGGTCTCTTTTGCCGAACCGCTAAGTGACAGGGACGTAAACACACCAGCATCGGTTGTCAAGCAATGCTAGGGGGACAAACAGAGACACACAAACACACACACATACATATATATATATATACACATATACGACAGGCTTCTTTCAGTTTCCGTCTACCAAATCCACTCACAAGGCATTGGTCGGCCTGGGGCTATAGCAGAAGACACTTGCCCAAGATGCCACGCAGTGGGACTGAACCCGGAACCATGTGGCTGGTTAGCAAGCTACTTACCACACAGCCACTCCTGTACTCAAAACATTTACTTTCTTTGTCGAGTGATTTTACACACTGTTTCACTAATGCCAATTTGATATGCAAGGGAGGGAAGAAGATTTTTTTCTTTCGGAACTAGCACTGCACTAATAACATTCTTTTCACTGACCTTCAACTCTCGGGGTGGCCAATCTTTCCTTTTCCAGTGCTCCTGGGATTTCGTGTAGCCACTTTGTTGACCAAGCAGGAAATTTACCATTTTCAAATCAACGCATAACACTCATTTATATTTGGTATTGTCAATCTGTTCCATAACCTGTCTGATGGCATCATGTTTTCCTTTCAGTGTTGTTGAATGACCGATAGGAAATGGCGCATACATGTTGGTATTATAGAGAAAAACACATTTCAAACTACGTTTTGAACTATCAATGAACAATCTTCATTCATCAAGATCATGTTTTGGACGCTTAGTCGAAGAACTTTTTCAACGTCATTGCAATGAACAAGATCCATGTTCTCATTAGAGAATTGTACAAATTCGGCATCCTTATTTCAATAGAATGATACCTTTGTGCCTTTTACTTGCAGGTGTTTTATGTTGAGCCTAGAGGCCAAAAGTTCTGCTGATTCTTTTCTTAGATTTAAGTCTCAAACCAAATTATTCAGCTCATTTTGGTTAAACGGCTCTGGCACGGTTTCGGGAATATAGTCAGGATCGTTTTTGCTGTGTCTCTCATTTACATCATTATCAACAAGTTTCAATAAATTTTCATGATAAACTGGGATTGGCAAATCATCTGAATGTGGCACTGGTCAAATAGCAGAATGAAGACTGGGATAGTCGATAGATCTGCGTTTCTCTTGGTTCAGTCCCACAACACTAACTGAGCAGAAGTAACATTCGTCAGAGTGGTTCTTTGGCTTACACCAGATCATAGGAATAGTGAATCTCAGCGATTTTCAGTTACCTGAAGTCCACTGTCTCATGTGTTCCAAACATGTCTTGCAAACAATATGAGAGGCCCATGATTTGTCCTGATCACCAAGCTCGACATGAAAGTAAGCACAATAGGCTTTCTTGTAAAAGTCAGATGCCAGCAGTCTCCTGTTGGCTTTCGGTGTGAACTCGCCACATCTGTAGCAAAGTAAGTTGGGGTCATTTTTGCATCCTCTCGTTGAAGCCATGTCATTTGATATCTATCTCTATGATTAAAAAACATGAGTTGGATTGAGAATTTACACTTTGCGTGTTCACATTTAGGTAATTTGATCTTTCCTAATGTCCTACGGAAAGACTCGTAAAACTAGCAATAACAAAAGACAGAGTCGTTTCACTGATTCTACTTCGTATCTTCGTAATCTTGCAAGGAGGGCAGATGTTATGCTGAAACTATTTTCATAATATTCATCATGTACAATGGAATAGATGCATAGAATTGGGATGTCTTTAGTTGGAGTTTTTTTCCATCTGTGAAACAAAAGCTCTTAACGTGGCTTGGATTCTTTCTGTATTGAAGGGATAAAAGTGATGGGATAAATTTATGAATATCAAACAGAAGATTTTAGGGTTTCATTTTTTTTTTTATATCACCTTAATTATCAGGTTTACTAAAGTATTACTGATAAAGTTTATCAGTTAATTTGAATTTTGGCAATAAATTGGAAAAATTTGGTTCTTCTATTTTAAAAGTTTTGACTCAAAAACACTTTTTTCTTATAAAAATAGTTCATTTCAGGTGGCTGACATAAATTGCTCGGCCTACCTGAATATTCATGGGTTTCTACTGCCTTTTTTAACTAAATTTTGCAATCAACCAAGATCGTAAATTGATCTTTTTTCCAAAAATGAGCAATTTCAGTACAGCAAAAATTGTAGCTAACCATGAAAAGCTAAGGCCATTTTCGGAATCAGCACCATCAAATTAGCTAAAAAACGTGTTTTGTTTCCTGGCACTAAAAATCGTGTTGACCAGTGTTATCTAACAACGTAAGAGGGTCCATCCTTTATGCAATTTCAAGGGATATAATTATAATTGTGTGATTTTTATGTAAATTTTCCCGATAAGATATATACCTATTTCTTTACTATCCACAAGGGGCTAAACACAGAGGGGACAAACAAGGACAGACAAACGGATTAAGTCGATTATATCGACCCCAGTGCGTAACTGGTACTTATTTAATCGACCCGGAAAGGATGAAAGGCAAAGTCGACCTCGGCGGAATTTGAACTCAGAACGTAACGGCAGACGAAATACCTATTTCTTTACTACCCACAAGGGGCTAAACACAGAGAGGACAAACAAGGACAGACAAACGGATTAAGTCGATTACATCGATCTCAGTGCGTAACTGGTATTTAATTTATCGACCCCGAAAGGATGAAAGGCAAAGTCGACCGCGGCGGAATTCGAACTCACAACGTAACGCAGACGAAATACCGCTAAGCATTTCGCCCGGCGTGCTAACGTTTCTGCCAGCTCGCCGCCCTTTTTCCACGATAAGATATACACCACCGGTGAAGAATAATCATTTCGACTGTCGGGTGTAAGGGACATAATTCCAATCACATCAATGGGGAAATAATCTGTTTACCAGCGTCATGGCAGAGTGTGTAGGATGTTTAGTTGCTGTTGAGGTAAATATATCGAAAAACTCCTTGTAGAATTAATCCTTTAACAATTTCTGTCTTCTGTTTTCAAGGTGTCTGTTTACCCGTTAAATATATTGATAAATATGTCTAAAAAGAAGGAAGACAAACATCATTATTATATAACTTCTCAATTTTACTATAGGAAGGTCAAACATGTGCCGAAGGATTTAAAGTTTCTTAACAGGTTCCCTGTCTCTGTTTCTCGGCAGAATGTTTTTTCATAATTATAGGCATTTTCGTAACGGAGTGTACTGTAAGATAAAGTGATAAATTATAATTATACTAATTAAATGTGTAATTTTGTTTTTGTATTCGCAGAAACGAGATAGCTTTTCGAAGCCTGCGAAAGTAGCCTCAGATAGGTTGTCATGGTTGGAACTTATGTATGTGAGTGCGTGTTCTTGCGCGCGTGCACCATATTTATATTGATGCATGTATACAGCGGCGAGCTGGCAGAATCATTAGCACGCCGGGCGAAATGCGTAGCCGTATTTCGTCTGTCTTTACGTTCTGAGTTCGAATTCCGCCGAGGTCGACTTTGCCTTTCGTCCTTTCGGGGTCGATTAAATAAGTACCAATTACGCACTGGGGTCGATGTAATCGACTTAATCCCTTTGTCTGTCCTTGTTTGTCCCTTCTATTTTTAGCCCCTTGTGGGTAGTAAAGAAATATATATATACGCGCACATGCACACGCACACAAATTTGTGTTAATTTGTTGGGACTATTAGATGAGAGGTAACTTCTGGGTAAATGCAGCAAGCCTAACCGAAACTACTTCTGTTATGCTACGAACCCCTTGGGAAAAGCTGTCAAAATTTCCAAATTTTCTCCGCTTAATTAATCTGGCTTCCTACCTGTGTAAGAAACAATACAATTAGTATTTATTTTTGTCATTTAGTTACGGGAGACAAGAGCAGTACCTATGATCCGTCTTTATTTTCCAAGGTCTTCGAGACTCTTAGAAGTAAAGAAGGAAGTAAGTGATTCTCAAACTAGAGATATAGTCCAAATATTTGTAATAGAACTTGCTAAACACTTAAGGACCTGATGGTGGCATTAAACCGGGTGAGGGATTAAATCTACAACCCAAGGACTGAGAGTACAAAAGGCCAGAACAACACTTACAATTCTATCAGTGCGTGTGGAGGCGCAATGGCCCAGTGGTTAGGGCAGCGGACTCGCGGTCATAGGATCGCGGTTTCGATTCCCAGACTGGGCGTTGTGAGTGTTTATTGAGCGAAAACACCTAAAGCTCCACGAGGCTCCAGCAGGGGATGGTGGTGATCCCTGCTGTACTCTTTCACCACAACTTTCTCTCACTCTTACTTCCTGTTTCTCTTGTACCTGTATTTCAAGGGGCCGGCCTTGTCACTCTCTGTGTCACGCTGAATATCCCCGAGAACTACGTTAAGGGTACACGTGTCTGTGGAGTGCTCAGCCACTTACACGTTAATTTCACGAGCAGGCTGTTCCGTTGATTCGGATCAACCGGAACCCTCGTCGTCGGAACCGACGGAGTGCTTCCTTCCTCTATCAGTGCACTACTCTGGACTGGTTCCTCATTTTATTGACCTCTAAAAAGATAAAAACCAAAATTAATCCCAGCTGGATATTCACCAGAACAAGTACCACAAAATAGTTTGTCCTGCATTCAGATGATTCTGCGAATTTGCTGCCTAAAGTACAGTGACATGGTATTATATCATTGACCTGGAAGACAAACAGACCAAAACAGTTTCAAATCACACTTATAAATCTTTCTGTTGATGTGTTGAAAAAATTTACTTATGATACCTGTGTGATACCTGTGTCGGTGGCACATAAAAAGCACCATCCGAACGTGGCCGATGCCAGCGCTGCCTCGACTGGCTTCTGTGCCGGTGGCACATAAAAAGCACCATCCGAACGTGGCCAATGCCAGCGCCGTCTTGGCTGGCTTCCGTGCCAGTGGCACGTTAAAAGCACAAACCAATCGTGGCTGATGCCAGACCCCCCTGGCACCTGTGCAGGTGGCACGTAAAAAGCACCCACTACATTCGCGGAGTGGTTGGCGTTAGGAAGGGCATCCAGCTGTAGAAACACTGCCAGATCAGACTGGAGCCTGGTGCAGCCCTGGCTTCCCAGACCCCGGTCGAACCGTCCAACCCGTGCTAGCGCAGAAAACGGACGTTAAACGATGATGATGATGATATATATTTCCTCTCTTTCTTTTCTGAGTTAAAACCCAAAGAGGTTGACTTTGCCTTTTATCCTTTTGGGATCAATAAAATAAAATAAAAGCCAATCAAGTATTGGGGTCCATGATCTAATCCATATCAACTAATCCCCTGTCGTGTGTGTATGTCTATCCCCTTGCTTTGACATTGCATGAAAGCTGTAAGCGAGTGCTACTGGAGACCTGTTTGGTCAAGAGTTTGAAGCCAAGAAGACACTCCTTTTTCAGCCTAGTGACAGAGGAGGAATCATGGGCATATTTTTATGATGTGGAAATCAAGGCCCAGTCTGTGGGATGATGTCTACTCCAAAGCTCAAGAAGTACAAGAGGCAGAAATTGACACAGGAAGTCATGGTGACCATTTTGGGAGATAACAAGGGTGTCATTCTCTTTGATTTTCTGGAATGTGACTGTATTGTGAACACTCAAAAAGCTTAGTGGTGCCATCAAAAGGAAGAGACCAAACAGAAACCTGAAAACAATCCATATTCATCATAACAATGCATGACCTCACACGTCCTTGACAACAAATTCGACAATCAGCAAAATGCTCAGATCTGGCGTCCTCTGACTTCCACCTTCTTTGGGGATAATGATTTGATAACTCAAGAATGGTGAAATTGTCACTATACCTTGAGCAGTTCAACTCAGTCTTTCATATTTTGAATTTTTCCCCACTGTTCCTTTTAATGTTCTTCCATTAATTCTGTTATTTTGCTTTTCTTGTCTTCTTCCAGATATTACACAATGAAATGTGCTGCACTGAAATATAATCTCCATCTCAACCCCAAATATGATTCCCACACTGACTCTCAGACATCACATTCAGTGTATACACCAGTTAAAAACTGTTTATAAATGGACAACTTGTCTCCAACTCTATCATGTTTACACCAGAACTACAGCAAAAAGGTTGCCATTTTTGTGTTCACCTCAGTTCCTTACCAGTGTCCGTTATAATGGACAATACCAGCAGGTGGTAGTACCAGGTGAGGGGCCATCTTCTGTACAGATATTGGAAGAAACTAGGTCTCTTATTCAAGACAAAGATTTTGATGCTTTGCATGAAACTCTTAAAGTCCTACCGAAGCAGATTTTTTCTGAACTTCACACAGTTCCCTGGCTTCACCACCATAATCAACCAATTGCTATGATGCAATTGCTTCTCAACAATAAATCTGACCTATATTTAGGTCCTATTAAGAAAGATCCTGCTTTTATAAACATCCTTCAATTTATTGACCAGAACCTCGAACAGATTCCAGATGAACATATTCCAGGTAAGGAGTTCCTTCATCTATTTTTTCCCTGACTCACAGATTGAATGACCTCCTGCCTAATATGCCAAGCTTTCTTCTCAGGTCCAAATGACATTCACAAACCAAGTAACAAGTTGTTTTTATTTTAACAAGATGTCTTTATAACCCAAGATATTTATATAGTTACTCTTACTCTTTCTCTCTTTTACTTGTTTCAGTCATTTTGAATGCGGCCATGCTGGAGCACCGCCTTTAGTCAGGACTTATTCTTTGTAAGCCCAGTACTTATTCTATCGGTCTCTTATGCCGAACCGCTAAGTGACGGGGACATAAACACACCAGCATCGGTTGTCAAGCAATGCTAGGGGGACAAACACAGACACACAAACATATACACACACACTTATATACATATATACGACAGGCTTCTTTCAGTTTCCGTCTACCAAATCCACTCACAAGGCATTGGTCGGCCCAGGGCTATAGCAGAAGACACTTGCCCAAGATGCCACGCAGTGGGACTGAACCCGGAACCATATGGTTGGTTAGCAAGCTACTTACCACACAGCCACTCCTGCGTCTTGTTGTATATAGATGACACATAAAAGGCACCCACTACACTCTGTGGAGTGGTTGGCATTAGGAAGGACATCTAGCTGTAGAAATGAAGCCAAATGAGATTGGAGCTCTTGTGCTTACCAGTTCCAGTCAAACCATCCAACCCATGCTAGCATGGAAAATGGGTGCTAAATGATGATGATGATGATGTATATAGGTGACACATAAAAGGCACCAGCGACTTGTAAAATGTGTCCATTACACTCTGTGGAGTGGTTGGCATTAGGAAAGACATCTAGCTGTAGAAACAAAGCCAAATGAGATTGGAGCTCTTGTGCTTACCAGTTCCAATCAAACCATCTAACCCATGCTAGCATGGAAAATGGATGCTAAATGATGATGATGATGTACTTACCTCTGGTCAGTCTTCATCATCCCAAGATATACGGTTTGTATTAATCTCTGCTGTCATGAGAAATAGATCTCCTCTTGGTTAAGATTCTACTCTATCATGATTAACTTCCCCTGATGTAACACGGAGTTAAACTGAATCAATGTAGATTTAAGCATGCTGTTTAAATACATCTGCAGTATATTTGAGCTCAAGAGCTGTCAGCTTGTAGTCCAGTTCTGTATTCATTGGGAGGTTTTTACTTTAGTTCATTGAAAGTGGAAAACTGGGAACTTTCAACAGATCAGTTGAGTGCTATATGTCTACAGAACTAAGATTGAACTCCTTACAAGTTCTGTGAACAGTGTGACTTTTGTAGGAAGGAGGGAAAACATTTTAAGGCAAGAGATCATTCATTAATTACAACTAATGAATACTAACTCACCAACTGTTTTTTTTTTAATTGCAATTAATTATAGTTATGACATTGTTGTATGGTGGAGGAGGAAGCAAAAGAGATAGGTGGTGTGATGGCCTTTGCAGGCTATCCAGTTTGGTGAAGTTGTTTAATCCCAGGTCAGTCCCAGTTGAGCAGATTTATGACAAAATGTGTTCCACTTGTGACCATCCCATCTTTGAGTCAAGCATAACAAATCCAAAATGACATTATTCAGTGCAGCATTCCTTTTTATTTAAAGAAAGTTGGTTATAATTTTGAGAGAGATTTAGCTGCTAATTCTAGCAGATCAAGTCATAGGGCAGCGATTAATGTTGAGGAGAAGGATTTCCATAGATTGGAGTAAATATTCCAAAAGAAAGAATGAGGATAGGGGCCACTTTAAGAGCTCTTTAAGAAGGTCTTCACCCACATAACGTGTTGTTATCCATTTAGTGGGATATGAAAGGTTTAGTCCACTTTGAACTTTAAACCCAAACCAAACAATAACAAAGGAGATCTACTGTGAGCAGCTTGAGTGGCTTAAGTCAGTGCTAGAAGAAAAACGACCTCCAGGATAATGCTCAGCCACGTACAGAGAGGCTGACATTGCAAAGGCTGGAGCAGTTTGAATGGGAAACAATGCCCCACCTGCCATGTTCGCTGGACATTGCCCTATCTGATTATCATTTATTCCGCAGTCTTCAAAATCATTTGGATGGAAAAGATATGAATTCTGTAGATGAGGTCAGAACAGTACTGAAGGAGTATTTTTCGTCACAGACAATTGAATTTTGGAAGAAGGGCCTTGCAAGATGGAAGAGCAATGTAGAAAATAAAGAAGAGTATATTTTTAGATTAAAAAAGAACTTTATCTTAATTTTTAAAAATAAAAGAAGTATAAAAAAATGCATTATTTATGAGATGACCCAACATATATATATATATATATATTATATATATATATAGCAAATATATGCACACATATATATATATGTGTATGTATACACACACACACATATATACATATATATGTGTGTGTGTGTATACACACATACATGCATTTGGGTGGAGGCGCAATGGCCCAGTGGTTAGGGCAGCGGACTCGCGGTCATGGGATCGCGGTTTCGATTCCCAGACCGGGCGTTGTGAGTGTTTATTGAGCGAAAACACCTAAAGCTCCACGCGGCTCCGGCAGGGGGTGGTGATCCCTGCTGTACTCTTTCACCACAACTTTCTCTCACTCTTACTTCCTGTTTCTGCTGTACCTGTATTTCAAAGGGCCGGCCTTGTCACTCTCTGTGTCACGCTGAATATCCCCGAGAACTACGTTAAGGGTACACGTGTCTGTGGAGTGCTCAGCCACTTACACGTTAATTTCACGAGCAGGCTGTTCCGTTGATCGGATCAACCAGAACCCTCGTCGTCGGAACCGACGGAGTGCTTCCATCCACATGCATTTGGAGCCTGGTGCAGCCATCTGGTTCACCAGACCTCAGTCAAATCGTCCAACCCATGCTAGCATGGAAAGCAGATGTTAAACGATGATGATGATGATGATGATGCATTTATATCTTTTATCTTTTGTTTCAGTCCTTTGATTGCAGCCATGCTGGGGTGCCACTTTAAATGGTTTTAGTCAAGCAAATCAAACCCCAGGACTTCTTTTTTAAGCCTAGTACTTATTTTATCAGTCTCTTTTGCCAAACTACTAAGTTATGGGGACATAAACACACCAACACCAGTTGTCAAGCAGTGATGAGGGGGACAAACACGGACACAAAGACACACACATAGATATATACATACACTCATATATATATATATATATACACACACACATAATCAAAATAAGCACCAAGGATATCCAAGGTAGAGTAGTACAATTGTTTCATGCTACTTCATTTTATTAAACCCTGTAAGTATTACATCAGTTTTAAAATCTCAAGCAATCTTCAGCCACATTTAGAATTTTTCAATTAAACGGACAATGCACATTCTTATATACATATATATATATATATATGAAGGGAAAGTTTACGAAAATAAACAAAAGACGAAGGCAGGTGGTGTACAAACAAACAGATGTATTAGTATAACGCTCAGGAATAGAAAAAGTCTTTTACGTTTCGAGCCTATGCTCTTCTACAGAAAGATACACAGAAAAACAAGGAGAGAAAAAAATGTGTGTAGTAGCTAACGATCTATCATGGTGTCTGACTCGGACAGAATGGTCAGATGCAAGAGGGACAATAGGGGAGATAACAGGGTCAAAAAAATATTAATATATAAGAGAAATACGAAAAAAATAAAGTGAAAACAAAAGGGACAGTTTTACGAACAGTTCAAAAGTTTGTTGACGTTGTGGTATATTCCAAGGATTTCACATCAATAACAAAGTCACTGTGATCCGTGTAGGAGAGGTACAGCCTGCACCTCTCCTATATGGATTACAGTGACTTTGTTATATATATATATATATATATATATATATATATGGATGGGTTTCTTTCAGTTTGTGTCTACGAAATCCACTCACAAGGCTTTGGTCGGCCCAAGGCTATAGTAGACCACACTTGCCCAAGGTGCCCCACAGTGAGACTTTACCCAAAACTATATGGTTGGGAATCTAGTGTGAGTGTATGTATGTTTGTGACTCCTTACATTGAAATTGCGTGATTGTTGTAAATGAATGTCATTCATTTCAACTATTCTGTGAGAACATGTCTGGCCATGGGTAAATATTACCCTGCTTGGAAGCAAGTGTGGGTTGGCAACAAGAAGGGCGTCCAGCCGTGGAGACTGTATCTCAATACACTCCGTCCAACCAATGCAAGGATGGAAAACTGCATGTTAAAATAGTGATGATGATGAGAGTCCTGTGATGAAGGCTGGGAAGTATAATACATCTACATATAATACATGGGAAGTATAATACATCTACATATAATACATCTACATATAATACATGGGAAGTATAATACATCTACATATAATACATGGGAAGTATAATACATCTACATATAATACATCTACATATAATACATGGGAAGTATAATACATCTACATATGGTGACTGGCTTCTGTGCCGGTGGCACATAAAAAGCACCATCCGAACGTGGCCGATGCCAGCGCCGCCTTGGCTGGCTTCCGCGCCGGTGGCACGTTAAAAGCACCAACCGATCGTGGCCGCTGCCAGACCCCCCTGGCACCTGTGCAGGTGGCACGTAAAAAGCACCCACTACACTCGCAGAGTGGTTGGCATTAGGAAGGGCATCCAGCCGTAGAAACACTGCCAGATCAGACTGGAGCCTGGTGCAGCCCCTGGCTTCCCAGACCCCGGTCGAACCATCCAACCCATGCTAGCGCAGAAAACAGGCATTAAACAATGATGATGATGATGATATGGATCTTTCGCCCAATATATACTGGTTGAGTTCACATATGCTTACCCAGCCCTTTGATACTCTCTCATTTCTCTGTCAGTCATCTATATATCACTCATCCCTATTACACATTTCTGACACTCAACACTTTCTCTTACTAACTGTGCCTGTGCTATGCTACTCCTGTAAAAAGCCCCTCCACCACAAACCTAGTTGGTCGTTACCCTTTCTGTACTCCCAGTCATTATTCCCTCTCTTCAGGCTACTCATTATTGACATCCATAACGCTACCTTCTCTTCTCCCACCCTTCACTTCAGTAATACTGTTGTTCCCTTCAATCAACCAGCCATCCTGATTTCCTTCCCTCATCACTCTGCTATTTATCCTCTTGGTCATGCTGCCTTGAGAGAACTGACACGGCATAAAGTAATAATAACTTTTACAGGGTGGAAGACAACCTCATACTGCTGTTGACATGATAAACTACGTCCAGCACCCAAGTAAACGGTTTGCAGAGATATAAGGCGGCGAGCTGGCAGAAACGTTAGCATGTCGGACGAAATGCTTAGCGGTATTTCGTCTACCGTTACGTTCTGAGTTCAAATTCCACCGAGGTCGACTTTGCCTTTCATCCTTTCGGGGTCGATAAATTAAGTACCAGTAGTTACTCACAGGGGTCGATGTAATCGACTTAATACCTATGTCTGTCCTTGTTTGTCCCTTCTGTGTTTAGCCCCTTGTGGGTAGTAAAGAAATAGGTTTGCAGAGATGTATGTAGACAGTGCAAGATTGAGAGGACTCTTTAGTCTTGTTGAGGTATGATATCTTTAGCAGTGTTGGTATCACAATAAAATGCATCCAGGCACTCTTGTAAAATGGTTGGTGTTTGGAAGGACATCCAGCCATAGAAACCAAACCAAAAATGAAACATATGAGAGACACATATTCCCCTAATCTCTCTTGAAGGATAGTAACTTCAATGAAGTACTGACTTGGACTATAATGACTCATCTGACCAATATCAGCATGGAAAAATAGATGTAAAAAGTGGAAGAGGAAGATGGGAGTCCTTTTATAAGTGTGCTCACCACTTATAAAATGTAAATAAAACAACTTTGTTAGTTGACAACTTATGAAACATGAAATATACCTATAGTTGGTATAGATTACAACAGGATTGCTTAAAATTGTTATTCCCCTCTCTCTCTTTCGGAGAGGCACTGAGCAGCTATACACACACATACACACACGGCAGTAACTTCCACCTACCGAATTCAATCACAAAGCTCCGGTCGGCTTGGGGCTATAGTGGGAGACACCTACCCAAAGTGCCACGCAGTGGGACTGAACCCAAAACCATGTAGCTGGGAGGCAAGCTCCCTAACCACACAGCCATGCCCACGCGTTAAAGCAATAAACTGGCAGGATTGTTAGCTCACCAGACAAGGTGCTTAATGGCATTTCCTCTAGCTCTTTACCTTCTGAGTTCTAATACTACCAAAGCCAGCCTTGTTTGCCATCCTTTTGGGGTCAAAATAAGTACCAGTTGAGTTCTGGGGTCAATGTAATCAACTTCCCTATCCCCTCAAAACTGCTGGCCTTGTAACAAAATTAAGGGGAAAAAATTAATAATATTGTTTATTTAATCGTTTTTAAACCATTTTTATTTTTTCCTTTTTCCAGGTTATTTCCATGGTTTTCTCTTCCTCGGCACTGACTGCACGTCACCCATCATACATAAACTTTTGCATCGTTTGCAAGACTCAAAAGAATATTTGAATCTAAATGATACTGCTCTTATTTGTGAAGCCCTTCGAATATTTCCCCGTGGTGACTTCAAAGTATGGAGTCGGGTTTTGAAGAGTCTTGACATCATATTTAAGCAGACTGATATCTCTTCTCCTGACTTCGATGTTTACAACCTCAGTCGAACTATCACCAATATCCGACACATATCCACATCTGAAAAATTGAACACAGTTTTGAATCTTACCCATCAAGTAATCCTCAACAATGGTGAAAACTTAAATATCCTCCAGCTTGGCTCTTGTCTCAGGATGTACAGACACCTCTCGTTTCTAGTGTCACCTTATTATAGAGATGGGAACAAAGAGAATGCCAATTGTATTGTTGATTTATTAATACCAAAGTTGCCTATGTTAACCTGCGCAAATTTTGCCGATGTTTGTCATGTGATGAAGGTGATGGGCATCTACGATGAGTCAACCAGCAGAAAGTTCCAGAAGCGAGCCCTTGAGATTCTTCATTCAGAGACCCTTAAAATCAGTGAACTCGTCAACTTATGTTATGCTTTCAATTACATGTTGATGCATAACGACCGTTATAAGGTCGAATCTGCACTGTATAAAGACCTTAGTGATGCTGACGTCTTGTTGCTAAGCAACATAGCAGACATCTTAATAGATATAAAATGCAACAACAGTGATCTAATTACATATTATTTTGAAATGATTAAACAACACATTGATAATCTTAAGAATTATGTGACGAGATTCTTCAAAGTATTTAGATTTGTGAACAGGTAAGTTCTATTTCATATTGACTCTACTGACAACCTGAGTTGAAATGTCTATATTTAGAGACTGGTTTATTACTATTGTGTGTGTATTTTTAAGAGTCGCTTCGTGGGTCAGAGTATTGATTTTTTTGTAGAACTTTAAAATATTGAATTGTCGCTAACTGAATAATAAATGGGGCGATTTGATTGGTTAAAATTAATATATTGAAAAAATATACAGATAGTCCAGATTTTGATTTTGCTTCACCCAATCGGCAGTTATGTCAGAATTATCAAGTACTCGCAAAAAGGTAGATGTATTAGTTGTCAAGGATGTTACAGGTGTAGATGTACATGTCGTGGAGATAATAAACACAATGAAAATGTAAACACACGTGCCACAAAGAGATACGACTTATGGGAGGTGTCAGCACAAGTAAAACAAATACGAATACAAGAAAGCGTAGTGTGTATACAGAATAAGAGGATTCTGAACCAGAAGTTAGCGATCCATCATGAATTGTTTCAAAAGTGGGGGCATTGTATGAAGCATTTGGTTTAAAATCAGTATCATCATCACCGGGAAAAGCTAAATGTGAAAGTACCCGAATGGAAGACTTTGACGAAGCAGCTAAAAAGCGACTGGTGAAACTAACCAGTACCATAATAAAAAAAGTATCATTAGTCCGTATGATGCCAGAGGCCTTATGAAAGAGGGTATTAAAAATGAAGGAGAAGTTGTCGTCAATGAAAGCAAATTAGCGGAAAATATCATTAAAGTATGAGATGCATTGCCGAGAAATGTTGTATAAGCTGATGCTATTACAGCTCCATTAGCGGTATCCTTAGTTTCAAGGGTTTTGAAAGATCATTTTGGTATTGGTATGAAGAAAGTAGCTTCATTAAGATGAAAGTATAAACATATGGCAAGTGGACAGCAGCTTACACCTTCCAGTAGATCAATTATACTACACGATTGTGACTAAATGGAAGCTGCAGTGGAGTTTGTTTTGTCAGATGCTAATGTAATCCGAATCTGCCCAAACTGATTAGGAAAAAAAATACAACCATAATGCTACGTGATTACAAAGAAACCATACCTCAAAATAAACAATTAGGCTCTACATCATTCCGGAAGATAGTCAAAATGTTAACTACCAAGGATTAAACAAGCAGTCGATTATGTATCGGGAGTATTAATGTATGATAATTTTGCACGTTTGAAGACTGTTGTTGCTACCAGTGCCAAATCAGAATCTTTGAATGCTATTGTTAATGGTTTAGAAGCTTACATTCAGACAACCTATGAGGGACACATTTCTACATGTAGTGTCACGGATAAAGAGTTTTCTTTATCCATCTCTGGAGCAGAAATGAAACAATGTGATGTTTGTTGCTTTCCCAAGCATGTAATACAATACATTAAACAGTATGTGAACCCAGAACATGAAATTCTATTGAATGATGCTATGGAAAAATTATATCTTTTATTTGGTCATCGTGTGAAAGTACTTAATCAACGCAATAGGATTGATGAAATAATGTTCAATTTACGTTTAGAAGATGCTATGGTTGTTATAGATTTCAAAATGAAATTCAAAGCTATATACTATATGGAAAAAACTAGATTTTTATGGTAAGAAAGGGTCATCATGGCATGGAACCATGATGTATACAAAATACACTGATAAAGAACAGTGTAATACTGAAAATTTAAAGGATTATCGTATCCCTTACTTTGATCACATTTCTACCGAGGATAGTGAGCAAGACTATGTGGCTGTTATGTCCTATTTTGATGCAGTATGTAGACAAATATCAACCAAATTTCCATACGTTTGAAATCTTTATGTACAATCTGACAACGCAAAATGTTATAAGAAGGGAAATTTATTGTTTACATTATATAAAATTGCAGATCGGTACAACCTTAAACTTTGTACATTTGTACACACTGGTGTACAAGATGGTAAAGGCAGTATCGACACTCATTTGGCTACAGCTATGAAGCATGTGTATATGCATTGTAATATGGGTTCAGATGTTATAACTCCTGTTGAATTAGTTGATGCTTTAAATACTAATGGCAGTGTAAGTAATACAGTGGTAGAATTGGATAGTATTAATAGGCCTGCTGTTGAACAGTTTGAACAGGAAAATTTGGAGATAATTGGAAAATTACAAAACATAGGTGATCATATGGAAGTACAGTTTGATTCAACAAGAAATTCCACTTCAGTTTATGGAAACTCAAACTTACCATTGACAGCAACATACAACTTTATCAATGGCACTATGAACGATGTAAATGAAGGAAATTGTGAAAACGAATCTGATGAAGAAGATTGTGCTTCCAATGAAAATGAAATATTTGATACAGACACTGTTGAAGATATTGGTGTTGTAGAGAAAGGTAGAGGCAGCTTAACAAAATGTATTGTTTATGGTGTTGAGGGGAATATCCCAGAGAAGCATCATACTGGACTTGCTGTAGCATCAAATATTAATGATTTGGATATGGAATCAGACAATGAAAATCCTCTTCAATGTAATTTATGTCACAGGGAATTTGCAACTGCCTACAAAATCATCATCATCATCATCATCATTGTTTAACGTCCGCTTTTCGCGCTAGCGCGGGTTGGACGGTTCGCCCGGGGTCTGGGAAGCCAGGGGCTGCACCAGGCTCCAGTCTGATCTAGCACTGTTTCTACAGCTGGATGCCCTTCCTAATGCCAACCACTCCGCGAGTGTAGTGGGTGCTATTTACGTGCCACCTGCACAGGTGCCAGGGGGGTCTGGCATCGGCCAAAAAAAAAAAAAAAAATGGAAATCCATAATTGTAAGGGAGCCTTAGGACAAGACTTAATCAGTGAAGCTATTGTTTATGCTAAAGATCCATATGAACAGCATCAATTTGCTGTGATTAATACTAGTTCAAATGTTGAAGAACTCAAGATGTTCGATCCCATTCATGAAGCAATCCAGCATAATAATGGATGGAAGCACTCCGTCGGTTACGACGACGAGGGTTCCGGTTCATCTGAATCAATGGAACAGCCTGCTCGTGAAATTAACGTGTAAGTGGCTGAGCACTCCACAGACACGTGTACCCTTAACGTAGTTCTCGGGGATATTCAGCGTGACACAGAGAGTGACAAGGCCAGCCCTTTGAAATACAGGTACAACAGAAACAGGAAGTAAGAGTGAGAGAAAGTTGTGGTGAAAGAGTACAGCAGGGATCACCACCATCCCCTGCCGGAGCCTCGTGGAGCTTTAGGTGTTTTCGCTCAATAAACACTCACAACGCCCGGTCTGGGAATTGAAACCGCGATCCTACGACCGCGAGTCCGCTGCCCTAACCACTGGGCCATTGCGCCTCCACAACCAGCATAATAATGAGTGTTGTGGATTTGAAATAGGATGGGCAAGAATAAGAAAAGAATGGTAATAAGTATGGTCGAAAGTATGTGGATCCATTTAAACAAGAAATTAGTGATCTGTTTAATTTGAGTAATGAAAACGAAGCTATGAAACAAGGTCCAGGTAAAATCTTAGTGGAACTTAAACGTAAACATCCTGGGCGTTTAGATTTACCATCAGAAACAGAAATTCAAACTGTTATTTCATCCTTGATGGCAAGGAAAAGAAAGGGACAATCAACATTGTATAATGCTAGCCGTGGAATTCATGAGCCATTCAAGTCAACAGTGCTGGAAAAATTTGGGGAAGATCCTAATTTACACCACGCAGGGCATGGGAATTGTTCCAACAAACATCCTCCACATAACGATATATCCACATATCCAACTGAGGCAAAGATAAAGAGCAAAATATCTTCTTTAACCCTTTAGTGTTTAAACCGGCCATATCCGGCCCAAATATTCTACATGTTTTATATTCAAACTGGCAATATCTAGCCTCTCACACCTAACCTACAGTGACATTCTAAAAATAAACAATCATATTATTGAAACCTCAAAGCTATAACATAATGCATGATTAATTCAAAACAATTTGAGTGAAAAAGTATTACATTTAACAGAGAAATTTGAACACCAAAGGGTTAAAGTTTCAGTATAGGAAAACAGGTGAAATTCCTTAGAGATTTAAAGAAAACATTGTAACTTTTCGAAAAATAGACATTTTCGGGAAAATAAAGTATTTTTGAAAAATTTATAAATATGCAACACAAAATATATAATACTGCAGCTATTGCACGATTTTACTGAGTTTTGGTAGTTTAGGTCTCTTACAAAACTGGGTCAAACTTCCATACTCTGAGTCGGGTAACGATTCTTAAACAAATTACAGAAGATTAATTACTCAGATGTCGTCTTCATAGAAAAACAGTATATCAGTTATATACTGATATACTGAGGGCACGTAACAAACACCATCCGAGCGTGGCCGTTCGCCAGCCTCGTCTGGCACCTGTGTCGGTGGCACATAAAAACACCATCCGAGCATGGCCGTCTGCCAGCCTCGTCTGGCACCTGTGTCGGTGGCACATAAAATCACCCACTACACTCTCAGAGTGGTTGGCGTTAGGAAGGGCATCCAGCTGTAGAAACACTGCCAGATCTGACTGGCCTGGTGCAGCCTTCGAGCTTGCCAGACCCCAGTTGAACCGTTCAACCCATGCTAGCATGGAAAGCGGACGTTAAACGATGATGATGATGATGATGATGATATCAGTTAATACTCACTTCATTAACTACGTTAATACTAATTTAACTATGAAACTAACTGTCAGGCTTTCTGTATATCTCGCCATGTAATTATTTCAAGTCAAATCATTACTATGTATATATGAGCATGTGTATGTTCTCTTGTCTTGATATCAGGGTGGCTGTAAACGAGCATCACTGTCATATAAGCAATGTTGTTTGGTTCCAGTCTTCTGTGAAAACATGTCTGGCCAAGGGGTAATATTATCTTGCTTGGAAACAGGTGGTAGTTGGCAATAGTAAGGGCATCCGTCCATAGAAAATCTGTTTCAACAAATTTCATATGACCCATGCAAGTATGGAAGAGTAAGCAATTGATGATGATAAAATATGTGAACGGATAGGTGAACACTGGCAGAAGCTATGCGAACTGTAACTTATCTATTATTATTGTAATGAAATCATTAGCCTATTTCATGCATTGATAATTTCAGCAGTGTTATAGACAGCTGCTACAAAGAGGTATCAAATTTCTGGACTAGGGTCATAGCTCAACTAATTAACAAGGGACTTAATCTAGATGAGATGTAGTTTGGTTTTCTGCCAGGGAGAAGCACTACTGATGCTATCTTCCTAGTAAAGCAACTTCAGGAGAACCATTTAGCAAAAAATAAACCTCTGTATTTAATTTTTATTGGATTGGAGAAAGTCTTCAACAGGATCCCTTACTCCCTCATCTAGTGGTCAATGTGTAAGTTATGGATAGATGAGTGATTGGTGAGAGTTGTACAAGCCGTGTACAGGGATGCTGTCAATAAGATGTAAGTCAGTAACAAGTGTAGCAGTGAATTTAGTGTGCAGGTAGGAGTTCACAAAGGATTGGTTCTCAGACCCCTCTTGTTTATCATAGTCCTCCAGGCCATAACAGAGGAATTAAAGAATAGTTTCCCTTGGAAACTCCTCTATGCTAATTATTTTATTCTTATAGCTGAATCACTACCTGACCTAGAGAAGAAATTTCAAGTGGGAGAGCTAGGTTTGGAATCAAAGGGCTAGAGTCCTAATAAGTAAGAAAGCAGACCAATTACTAATCCCTTCAGGAGATGGCCCTGTTCAGTATGTAGAAAAAAGGTATAGGTAGAAATTTCATACAGTGTACCCAGTGCAAGCTATGGACACAAGAGGGGCAGTGGTATCACCGGAAGGTTAACAGAGAAAGTAGCCTTTGTATGTGGCAGATGTGCAGGTACAATAAGCAATAAGAATGTATAGAATTCTTCAAATGTTTGGGAGCAATCCTTAGCAGTGGTCTATTTTGACATGGTTTCTACAGCTGGATGCCCTTCCTAATGCCAACCACTTTACAGAGTGTATTGAATGCTTTTATGCAGCACCAGCATGGGTGCTTTTTACATGGCACCAGCACCTAAGAGCCTGTAAGATCAAGGATGCTCAGCTGGGGAGGGTTGCAGGGGACAAGCCTGTATGCAAGGGCAACCATGCTTTTACTTAGCTTGATGTATCTTTTTAGGCACAGCAAGCCGCCAGCAGTCTCAGTCCCCTGTATTCCCAAGCACATAAAGCAGAACAGTCTCCACTGAACTAACTTACTCTACTACATGTAGGAATTTTAAAACAAGAAAGATATTAAAATTGAATGTGGAAGACTAGATTTATAAACTTGTGCAACCCAGCTCAAAAATGGATTTAAGTCTTTTGTTACCAACTCACCTGAGACTGTCCCCATTTCTATGATACAAACTTCTTGTTTTAAAGCAATCTAAATTAAAATTCCTATCAAGATTTCATGTTAATTTATTTTCCAAACACCAGTTATTTTACTAAGTTGTCTGTTATTTTCATAATTAATTGGGAAAATAACTGTATTTTATCAGAAATATAGTTATGAAAGGTGTAAAAATAAATAACAGGCCAAGAGAAGCTTTTAGGATTTTACTTTTCTTTGTTCCTAATATTTTATATTAAATTTGTCTTTCTTTCACCTGTCTTAATGTCTATTCTGAGTTTTATGTTTTTTGTGTTTACTTTTACAGGAATCAAATTAGCCATCAAGATAGCTTTCTCTTCCAGGAGATACTCAACCTACTCAATTCCCAACAAGGACTCAGTGTTTGGACTATCAGTACTCTTTCTTCTTTTCTCCTTCCCCAATGTAAACCTGTCATCCCAGAATTGTTAATGAACAAACTGCTTGCTATTATACCACAGAGTGGCATTAATGATGTGGCACTAATCCTGTCAGGAATCAACAAGATGAAACGACCCTGGGTGCGCCAAATGTATCAACAGGTGCTGCAACTACAGACAGCTCTATATCAGAATGTAGAGGGCCGATTAGATGAGGTTCAGAACATTGATGTCCTCATACAGATGATACAAGTGTTATATGTGAAGAACGAAATAAAAGAAACAGTGTTGTTGGAAAATTTGATGAAGAGAATAACAGACTTCATGGATTCTTTAAATCTTAAACAGTTCCGTTACATTCTTAACCTCTTATTCCAGGTTAGTGTGATGTTTACTTTCTTTATTTATGGTCCTAGGTAACATATTGAAAATGGAATAAAATGGAATTGGGGTGCTATTGAGGTTGTTGTTTAACCCTAGGTTTGAGCAGATCAAAAGTACTCCAATCATGACTATACCATCTGTTTGTAAACCAGAGAGTATATTGTCTTTTCCATTCCATTTTTTTAAGACTGTAGAGTACAATTTGAGGGACATTTTTCACTACTATTTGTAATATAGTGAGCAACCATGTATAAGTTCCCTTCCATTTAAGTGTTGCTGGGAAAAGTGTGTATTTGGAGCTTTCAGCTGGAATATGTCTTGCAAACAAAACATATTCCAGCCCAAAGCTCCGTGCAGGATTTTACTCACCTCTGTTTGTTCTTTGCAGTTGGGAAGATGTAGTGGTGCTTATTTTTGCTTTCTTTGCATTAAATCGTTTGGTGAAAAACAGCTAGAGCAATCAGGTATCAAATAGTCACCTTGCCAGTGATAGCACAACCTAAAATTTTAGGTCCAATGTGGTTTGCACAGCACCTCACAGACTCTCTCCACTCTACTGACATGATCCAAAGATGAGCCAGTGTAAGATATTCAGTGCCAATATGGGGTGCGGGCACAGGAATGTAGAAGCACCATGATCTCAAACACAAGCAAAAGATCCCCAAAGTGTTCAATGCCATTCCTTGCTTATCTGGTTTTTGGTGACACATAAAAGCACCGTCCGTTCGTGGCCGTTTGCCAGCTCTGTTTGGCCCCGTGTCGGTGGCACGTAAAAGCACCATCTGTTCGTGTTCGTTGCCAGCCTCGGCTGGCCCCCGTGCCGGTGACACGTAAAAGCACCGTCCGTTCGTGGCCGTTTGCCAGCTCTGTCTGGCCCCGTGTCGGTGGCACGTAAAAGCACCATCCATTCGTGTCCGTTGCCAGCATCGCCTGGCCCCGTGCCGGTGACACATAAAAGCACCATCCGTTCGTGGCCGTTTGCCAGCTCTGTCTGGCACCTGTGCAGGTGGCACATAAAAAACACCCACTACACTCGCGGAGTGGTTGGCGTTAGGAAGGGCATCCAGCCGTAGAAACACTGCCAGATTTGACTGGGCCTGACGAAGCCTTCCAGCTTCACAGACCCCAGTTGACCCGTCCAACCCATGCTAGCATGGAAAGCGGACGCTAAATGATGATGATGATGATGATATCAGAGTGACCTTCTCCTAGAGATATGCTTTCACAAAAGCTAAGGGGTACCTCACTCTCAGAGATCTTCCAGCATGCCAGACACCAAGCCGGAGTTTCTGAAGACCTGTGCTGTTGCTAAATGGTAGTTGAACCAACACTAGGTTCATCCATCCTTTTGACAGGTCTTGTTTTTAGTCTACTGGGTTTCTAGCAACTCTCCCCACCAGGGAAGCTTAGTAGGAATGTTGGTATAGTCGCCGACAACCTGACCATACAACAGGTTGTACTGGATTCCATGTTATCTGTAGCACTCATGAAAATCCTTACAAATGACCTGATACGCACACACACACATATATATATGTGGAGGTGCAATGGCCCAGTGGTTAGGGCAGCGGACTCGCGGTCGTAGGATTGCGATTTCGATTCCCAGACCAGGTGTTGTGTGTGTTTATTGAGCGAAAACACCTAAAAGCTCCACGGCGCTCCGGCAGGGAGTGGTGATACCTGCTGTACTCTTTCACCACAACTTTCTCCCACTCTTTCATCTGTTGGCCTGCTCGCTTAGACAGCAGGGTGGCGTCATTCGAAGGCTAAAACAATGCGAACGCATTGTGACCAGCGATGTGTAGCAACATTTGATGGTCTGGTCGGTCACGTGATATATATATATATATATAGTTCTATCATCATCATTTAACGTCCGCTTTCCATGCTAGCATGGGTTGGACAAATGACTGAGGGCTGGCGAACCAGATGGCTGCACCAGGCTCCGGTCTTATCTGGCAGAGTTTCTACAGCTGGATGCCCTTCCTAACGCCAACCACTCCGAGAGTGTAGTGGGTGCTCTTCTCTCCTCCCCTCTCTCCTCACATACCCACCTTCCCCTCCCCCCATAAGCCCACCCACCCCTACACATTCCTACTCCACCTTCCCTATCCTTCCCATCCCATCCCATTCCCCATCCTATCCCACACACCCTCTCCCACATATCCCACCCTCTGCCTACCCACAAACCCCAACTCTACCCCAACCCTCAGCTGAACCCACACCTCACCCGTGCTTTCCCCACTCTCGCCTCCCCACCTCCCAACAATATCACACCATACAACATTACACATCACATCACAACACACCACCCACACACCTATCCCCACATTTTCACACCTACACATACATACACGCACACGTCCAGACCACCAGCCCTCTTTCACATGCACATACATAATCTCTTATACACACACGCACCTTCGTGTTGGGGGTCATCTTTACTTTGTTATCTCCCCTACTTTCCTTCTCGTGTGTGACCCTTCTGTCTGAGTCAGTCGCCATGATAGATCGTTGGCCACTATACACACATTTTTTTCTCTCCTTGTTTTTTCTGTGTCCCTTTCTGTAGAAGAGCGTAGGCTCGAAACGTAAAAGACTTTTTCTATTTCTGAGCGTTATACTAATACATGTTTGTTTTGTACACCACCTGTCTTCGTCTTTTGTTTTTTTTCGTAAACTCTCCCTATATATATATATATATATATATATATATAATATATATATATATATATTATCATATAAAAACAGAGTGTACATTTAAACACATAAAAGATGCCCATAACAGGACATCTGGCTCGCTAGAAAGAGTAGTTAAACTACAAATCACTAATAGTTGTAATTCTGAAAGGGAAATTACAACTATTAGTGGTTTGGAGTTTAACTACTCTTTCTAGTGAGTCAGATGTCCTGTTATGGTCATCTCTTATGTGTTTGAACGTACACTGTATTCTTCTTTGAATAATATATAGTCTATTGACTAATTTTTTCTTCTCGCTAGACCACTGGTAGTAAAGAATTTTTTAAAAAATTATTTGGCTACCCTAAGGTTTATATATATATATATATCTCAAAGGAAAATGGACAACAAAACCAAGGCAGGATGAGTATCTCAGGTCATTTAGAGTATTTGATAAGAATAAGGTGAATCAAAAAAGGAGAAGTATAAGTAATTAATATCTTACAGCTGTTTCTGGGATATCCCAGGTGATGGGTCAGCATCTCCATACACTGGGTATTCTGTTATCAGAGACAAGATGCGTATATATAGGAAAATTCCAGACAGAATTCAGAGTATATAAAAGAATAAAACAGTAGATAGAAGAATAAAGACAGGAGAATAAAGTTCCCAGCTCATCTTGTTCCAGAGGGTATGGAAGTTGGTCAATACTTCCATGAAGGTATAGGTCCTTAAGTATAATCTCAGGTAACTCAAGGCCGTATTTTGAATGTTGCATTCAGATTGAAGGAATAGATTAAGTGGTTATATATGTAAAACAGTGACTTGATATCAATTTTTTTATATGTCATTTAAATATATCTCCTGTATATACATTTTTGTGAAGGGGCATGACCTAATGATTATGTTTCTTGTGCATAGAATAAACACCCTTTATGTAAACGTGTCTGCATGTGTGTGCACACACACACACTAATGTTGTAATTGCTTAATATACATGGGGGTATGAAACAGTGAAAAAGCATTATCTAATGTAGAATTCTAACCAGAATGGAGACTTTATATGCATAAGCCATCTCTCTCAATTCTACACCCACCTATCTCAATCAAGGGGTTTTGTCTTGCAAGCTACTTGGCTACTTCACTGTTGCTAGCAACCAAGAAAGTACCCAATACATTCTGTAAAGCGGTTGACATTAGAAAGGACATCCAGCTTTAGAAACAAACCAAAACAGACATTGGAACATACACAGTCCTCTGACCAGTTGGGTCCTGTTAAACTATCCAACCCATGCAAGCATGAAATACAGCTGCTAAATGATGATGATATATATCATCATAATCATCATCATTTTAACATCTACTTCTACATGCTCACATGAGTCAGATGTAATTCATTGAGGCAGATTTTCAACGACCAGATGCTCTTCCTGCCACCAACCTTTACTTGTTTCCATCTATAAAAAATTACAAACAAACAGCACCACGTGTATGACAGTGATGTTTATTTACAATTAACATCAGTGTCAAGATGAAGACACACCTACATATGTAATACTAGCAGTATCGCCCGGCGTTGCTCGGGTTTGTAAGGGAAATAACTATAAAGCATTTTTAGAGAGTTATAGCCAAAAAATAGCAAAAAAATGGGGGGGGGAATTATGGTAAATTTTTTTTGAGAGTTAAAAAGGTCGAGTTGCGTCCCCTAGACAGTCTGTGGTTTGTGTTTCTGATTCTCGACCCCATGTCGAATTTATCGATTCTTTTCAGAACTGGGGGAACTTTTCAAAATTTTCGCTGCGTTAGTTTTGAATTATGACATTGGGTTATGTGTGTGTCAAGTTTCATCAGAATCGGTTGAAAGCCGTGGTCAGGGTGAGGGTAGAATCTAACAGACACACAGACACGCAGACAGACAAACTGCCGTTTATATAGAGAGAGATGTCAAGCTTCTTTTCAGTTTCCGTCTACTAAATTCACTCAAGAATTTGGTTGGCCCAGGGCTATAATAGAAAATACTGGCACAAAGTATCATGCCATAGGACTGAACCCAAAACTACATGATTATGAAGCAAGCTTTTTAACCACACAGCCATGTCTGTACCTGGCTTGCCTACATACACTCCCCACCCAGATATATGTGTGTGCATGTATGAAGGCACATGGCCTAGTGTTTAGGCTGTTGCATCGTGATTGCTAGATTGTAGGTTTGATTACCTGACTGAGCAGCGTGTAATGTTCTTGAGCAAAGTACTTCATTGCTCCAGTTCCCCTTTGATCAGTGGGGATTGTTGGCCTGCTCACCTAGCCAGTGGGGTGGTGTGATTTGAAGGCTAAAACAATGCAAAAGTTCATTGTGACCAGTGATGTATAACAACATCTGTTAGCCTGGTTGGTCATATGATCACTTGATATACATATATATACATACATACATACATATGTATACATATATGTATGTGTGTGTTTTTGTGTATCTTAAGAGACGTGTAATTTGTGGAAATGAGCATAGCAATGCATTAAATGTTAATAAATTCCATCCAAGGATTATTATTATTATTATTATTATTATTATTATTATTATTATTATTATTGAGTGAGAGAGCAGTGCATGCCATCAAAGTGACACTGGGGTAAAATATACGAAGCCCAGTATACCCATCATGACTACCCGTCTGATAAGGGTACACTAGGCACATGCATCACAACCATATGTGCGCGACATGGTGATCTCATATCAAAATAAACAGCACATGACCTTGCAGGTGGGGGCCCAGTTAGAATTTTCTTCAGGTTGAGTAGTCCATCCCGCTCAAAAGGTTCCTGAATAAGGGTTGTTTAAGTATGTTGAAAGAACCACCCATGTTTCCAGAGGTGAATTATTCAAACCCCAAAGAATCCTTCTCAACATATGGCTATGATGCTCCCCCACTACTTCTGCTCGTGATCAGAGATGCACATATCGTCAGCCACTAAGGGACATGCTCAACTGGTTAACGTCAAACAACTGACAAGCAAATCTGTTATTATTATTATTATTATTGTTATAATAATATATCATTATCATCATCATCATTTAGCATACATTGTCCAAGCTGGTATGGGTTGAACAGTTTAACCAGGGCTGGTAAGCTGAGGGTTGCACCATCTCCAGTCTGATTTGGTATGGTTTCTTCAGCTAGATTCCTTTCCTAATGCCAACCACTCCAAAGTGTAATGGATACCTATGGTATATGTGTGTATACATATGTGTGTATGTATCTATATATATGTTTTATTGTGTGTTGGCAGGTGAAGTACATCCAGCCTGATGTCCTAAACAAAATGACTGAATATTTACTGAACCACGAAGACAAAGTTAACTTCTCTGATTTCAGTAATTTTGTCCGTGTTATTTCTCACCTGGGATTCCATCCAAAACAATTCAATGAATTTGAAAGTTTATGTGAAAGACAACTAGAGAGGCACATCATGAAAGCAGAATTACCCAGACAACTGATGTTTACCAATGATCTGTGCAAATTACAGATTTTTATCGACAGGTGGCTCTCACAGTTATTCTCATATGAATTCATTGAAAAAATTGATGAATATATTGATTGTAAGTTGAACTTTAGTTTTCTCTTTTTTTGCTTTATTTTCATATTTTTCTGAAAATTGAGATTCGTTTTTAGCTTTCTTAACAATATTAATAAGTTCCCTGAAAACAAGTTATTACCTAATATTTAAATTACTCTTTTACTCTTTTACTTGTTTCAGTCATTTGACTGTGGCCATGCTGGAGCACTGCCTTTAGTCGAGCAAATCGCCCCCCCCCCGGACTTATTCTTTGTAAGCCTAGTACTTATTCTATCAGTCTTGTTTTGCCAAATTGCTAAGTTACGGGGATGTAAACACACCAACATTGGTTGTCAAGCGATGATGGAGGGACAAACACACACATACATATATATGACAGGCTTCTTTCAGTTTCCGTTTACCAAATCCACCCACAAGGCTTTGGTTCACCCGAGACTATAGTAGAAGACACTTGCCCAAGGTGCCATGCAGTGGGACTGAACCCAGAACCATGTGGTTCGTAAGCAAGCTACTTACCACACAGCCACTCCTATACCTGTTCACTATATTTTTATATAATTTTTATTATTTTATGGTGACACAAAAGCTTTGATGTGTGTACTGGTGCTACTTAAAGCACTGGTGCTGTGCCACATAAAAATCACTGATGCTGGTGCCACATAAAAAGCACCGGTAATGGTGCCATGTCAAAAAGCACCCAGTACACTTTGTAAAGTGGTTGGTGTTAGGAAGGGCATCCAGCTGTAGAAACTAAACCAAAACAGACTATGGAACCTGGTGCAGCCCCAGGTGTTGCCAGTTCTTGTCAAGCCATCCAATGAGCATGGAAAACAGACATTAGATGTCGATGATGATGATGATGATGATGTGAACAATATCATCATTGGTTCCAGTCTCCTATGGCCCAGTCACTGTAATTCATCGTAGTTTACAGTAATTCTGATTATGACTGTGACAAGGAAATGTCTGTAAGAACTCGAGTGGAATATATGTTGCAAGGTATTTTTGTTCAAACCACTGATTTGTTGGCAATGTCTTGTCATTATATTTATCTCTCTCCAATATAAACACACACACACACACACACAGATATTGTCAAGAAGGCTGAGGGTGTCTTGGCATCACTCACCAAATCCCTTGTGAGCCACTCTCCGGCTATCTATCTGCGGCTTTATATAGCTACGGTAAGACCTCACCTGGAATTTGCATCACCGGTCTGGAACCCCTATCTTGCCCAGGATATCAATCGTCTGGAAGCTGTTCAGCGACGTGCAACCAAAAGAATACCCTCCATCAGGCATTTACCATATCCTGAACGCCTTACTTCCCTGGGCATGGACACATTGAAACTCCGACGTCTGGCAGCTGACTTGGCAGACACCCATAAAATTATCAACCATCTTACAAACAATAACTCTGAGCACCTTTTCAAACTCCACCCATCTAACACCCGTGGACATATTTACAAAGTCAGAAAACAGCACAGCTCCCATGACTTCAGGAAACATTTTTTCACGCTGAGAGTTGCTGAAGCATGGAACAAACTGCCGGCATCAGTTGTTAGTTGTCGGAGCACTGCATCCTTCAAAACTTCCATGCTTTCTGAGATTCGCCAACACTACACCTGATTTTCTCCCCTCCATACACACACAAGCATGTATCTGACTCATACATTGTTCGCTTTCCAGACATTTTTACATTACTGCATGTACTTTATATGCACTTTCTGACAAGTTGTGGTGCACCTGAGCACTGTATACAATAATTTCATTATTATTATTATATGTATATCTGGGGAGAGGGTCTGTAGGCAAGACAGCCTCTACACAGAATTCACTCCATATATCTCACTGTGATTTAATTTACTGAGCCTTGAAACATGAAGAACAAAGTCAGTTCCTCTGAGATTGAACTTGTGATTAACTGGCCCTTGGGTACCATTAGCGGAGTCTACTTGTATGTTAGATTTAACCTGTTGTCTGGTTCAATGACACCACTTGGTTCTTGGGATCCAATCTTGCAAATATTCAGACCAGGGGTCTGGTTTAAAGCTATCCCGTAAGTTGTAGCTTCTTCCTCTTCTTACCTCTCCAAACACAGAGACCCTGCAATAAGGAATCAAGGGTACTCACCTCCTCTCATTAACACTTTAAAATATAACTAGAATGGTTGATGTAAGTCATTATCAACTGTCATCACAACTTTTCAGAGTATTTTAATGAGGTACTTACTGTTGATTATCATTACAACTCCAAAAGCATTTTAGAGATATATTCACCACTGATTGTGTATGCCTTTCATATGTAAAATAGTCTCCTTCAATTGTTAATAAACTTCACTCAGTATTTTATTACATGTAAATAATGTCTGTTGTTGTTAGTCCCGGGTCAGAACTGATTCAACAGACCTATGATCAACTGCATTCCTACTATGACCATCCTGTCTTTTTGTTGCGTAAGAGTACAACACCGGCTGATGAGAATAGACTGGACCACTACATATAAATAGTAGCGGTCTGAGTAAGTGAGGTAGTTCATGCTAGTTCCACAGTTCAAGTTAGCGTGTTGGATTGTTGGTTCTTAAAAGATTGTTGTTACGTTCCGTGTGGTTACTGCCATTTGTTTCAATTTTATTGTTATTACACTATTGCAGTGTATTTGTTTATCTGTAAGGATATAACATCTGGTGACAAGGATCATTTGAAACACACATTGGTCATTTGACAATTTCTGCGTCATTGAAAACCTATTAACCGTATTAGTACAGCTTCAAGAGCAACAACAGGAACAACTACAGGAGTTGCAAAAACAAATACTACAACAACAACAACAACAACAATTGAGTTACAGTCAGTGAAGTCCCAAAATCCAGTTAGCTGGTTTATGTCAGACGGCGTGGCTAACACAATTTCTGAATTTATGTATAATCCAGAGGAGAGTATTATGTTTCCTGCAGATTACAGAAGATACAAGGAAATTTTTAACAATGAGTGCAAGTCATGGTCGGAGGAGCAGAAAGTAAGGATTTTACTACATAGAGTAGCTTCTGCTGAACATGAGCATCACTGTAACTTTATTCTGCCCAAAAAGCAAGGGAGATTGGTTTCCTAGAAACTGTGGAACTGCTTTCAAAAAATGTTTGTGATAGAAGTTCATTATTCAACACCAGAATGGAGTGATGGAACGTAATAAAAAAATGAGGAAGATGATTTTATTACCTACACCTGAGTATTGAACCACATGTGCAAAAATTTCAAACTCCAGGATCTCACTCAGGATTTGTTCAAATCACTTATCTTCATGCAAGGACTTATAGCACCTGAAGATAGAGAAATTTGGGCAAGGATTCTCTCAAAAATGGAGCAAGCAAACCAGGATTTATCTCTACAGCCATCGCAGAAGAATGTCAGACTATGATAAAACTTAAACGTGATGTGAAGAAGATACAAGATAAAGCCTCTGCAAAAATTTAAATGTGTTATCCCAGGAAGCACAATAAAAAAAAGCATCAGACCCAATCCATGTTATGGTTGTGGAGGCCTACACTACAGAAAGGATTGTCTGTTTAAAACAGAAAGTGCTATAGTTGTCAGAGGTTGAGACACAGGAGTTCTCATTGTAGAAGAAGACTACAAGGCTCAAACACAAAAAGTTCTAAGGTGTTTTCAGTGGAGATTGATTGCAACAGAAAAACAAGAAAATTCATGCTTGTAAAAATAAATGATGTGAAAACCAAATTAGTTAGACACAGGTAGTGACAACTCGATTATAAATGCAGATACCTGGAAAAAAATGAGTAAACTGAGATTACATAAAACAGTGAAAATAGCACATGGTGTAACCAGTGATAAATTACATTTCATGGACACATGTATCAATGTCACATTTTGAGGAGAGACACGCAAAGCAAAATTATTCGTTGTGGATAATACAATTAATCTGTTTGGCATAGATTGATTAGACCTATTCAATTTATGGCACCTCTCCATAAATCTTTACTGCAATAACATAAATGGTTGTCTTATTAAAAACAAGTCTTCAGAAGAACTGAAGAAAACAATTGAAAAAAATGTTCCCGCAAGTGTTATCAGAGGATTTAAGTTTATGTAGAGAGACGGAAGCCTATTTCCAAGAGAGTGAAAATGCTGTACCTGTATTTAAAGCAAGCAGAAAAGTACCATTCACGGCAATTGAAACTGTAAATGAAGAGTTGGACAGACTTGAAAAGAGTAGAGTCATCAAAAAGGTGGATTACTCAAAGTGGGCAGCAACCACATCATCATCATCGTTTAACGTCCGCTTTCCATGCTAGCATGGGTTGGACGGTTCAACTGGGGTCTGGGAAGCCCGAAGGCTGCACCAAGCCAGTCAGATCTGGCAGTGTTTCTACAGCTGGATGCCCTACCTAACGCCAACCACTCCGTGAGTGATTTTATGTGTCACCGACACAGGTGCCAAGAAAAATAATAAGATTAGGCTGTGTGCGATTTTTCTACAGGATTGAACAACTGCTTAAAAACATACCGCCATCCACTCCCAACTGCAAAGGACATTTTTTCAAAGTTAAATGGTGGAAAAAAATTTTCCAAATTAGATCTGTCTGAGGCCTATTTACAGATAAAAGTAAATGAAAAATGCTCAAAGTATTTGACAATAAATACACACGCAGGAGTGGCCATATAGGCGCAGCAGTGGCTGTGTGGTAAGTAGCTTGCTAACCAACCACATGGTTCTGGGTTCAGTCCCACTGCGTGGCATGTTGGGCAAGTGTCTTCTGCTATAGCCTCGGGCCAACCAATGCCTTGTGAGTGGATTTGGTAGACGGTGGAAAGAAGCCTGTCGTGTATATATATATATATATATATATATATATATATATATATATATATGTGTGTGTGTGTTGTGTGTGTTTGTGTGTCTGTGTTTGTCCCCCTAGCATTGCTGACAACCGATGCTGGTGTGTTTACGTCCCCGTCACTTAGCGGTTCGGCAAAAAGATACCGATAGAATAAGTACTGGGCTTAAAAGAATAAGTCCCGGGGTTGATTTGCTCGACTAAAGGCAGTGCTCCAGCATGGCCGCAGTCAAATGACTGAAACAAGTAAAAGAGAGAGTAAAAGAGTACACAATTACCTTTTGGACTAAAAGTTGCACTAGCAATATTCCAGCAAATCATGGATATTATGTTATCTGATTGTGAATTTGCAATCCCTTATTTGGACGATATATTAAGAGTAATTAGCATGAACAGCAAGTGGAACACATAAAAGCTATGTTTAAGAAAATTAAAGTTTTGGGGTTCACTTTGAGTGAAGAAAAAGGTAAATTCTTTCTACCCCAAATTAAGTACTTCGGGCAAATAATTGATATAAGTGGTAGACGTCTTGACCCACTGAAGGCAGACACAATAAGGAATATGCCTGCACCGACAAATATTCCAACTTTACAAGCATTTCTTGATGAACATAAGAGACATATCAAACAACTAAGGAAGAGGCATACCCCAAATCAGGGAGAAATTCCTATGGAAGTATTCTGTGAAATATTCGATGTACTTGTACCAAAAGTAATAGAGTTCTGTAGAACCAGCATGAGAAATAAGTCACTTCTGACCTGTAAAGCCTACAGGAGTCGGATTAGATAGTTAGTGATGAGGGCATTGACAGGGTCCATTATTATTGGCAAATACTGGTATGCCCTCAAAAGAGCCATAAAATAAAGAGTCGATTAGATTTAGTATAGAGTTAGCTAAGAATAGAAAGTCTAGGGAGGGACTTAGTAAACGCATTAGAGGAGGCAATGAGATCTGGCTCTGCTTCTTGAGTGTTGATCGTGAAAATAGCGCTCAGCCATCACCTCAAGGCTAAACACGAGGGTTGCAGAGTCAGAGAAAAGATACATGCAATGGGCCAAGAGGGTATCAACTCCACCAAATGGGCTCATATGGTAGAGTCTCAGCATGGCAATAATGCCACATTAAGGTCTTTCATAAACCAAATGGTAACTGAACCTGAGGAGATATGTACGGCCTTACACAAGCATTTTGCTGGACTGTTTTGGTGGAATGATGGGCCAGAGCATAGGGAAGACCTCACAGACTTCCTCACCAGTCTACTGCACCTCTCAGAAAGGGAGACGGTGATACTGATCAGAAGGGATCCAAACAAGGGGTACATAATCGAAACTTTAGGCCCATCACTCTGCTTAACGCAGAGCAAGATTTTGGCCAAGGTTTTAGCAAAAAGGTTGGCGAAAGTCATGGATGGTATTGTCGGAGAGGCACAAACTTGCACCATCCCCAGCAGGAACATACACGATAATCTCCACCTTATACGCTATATCTTAGACAGGACAAATAGGATTCCTGGCAAGGGTGGGGGTGTTGGTCCATTTAGACCAATCCAAAGCCTTTGATAGGGTAGACCATCAGTATCTGGTGGCGGTCCTCGAGGTGGCTGGTTTTGGCCCGACATTTCACGGCTTTATATAGCAACATCAAGTTGGTAGTTCAGGTGAACGGTTTCTCTTTGGAGCCATTCTATATTGAACGCTCGGTTTGTCAAGGTTGTCCACTCTCACCCCTGTTGTATGTATTGGCTCTCTAGCCACTACTGCAAAGATTGGAGGCGATGAGTGGAGACCCACAAGATCTAGGGTATGGAAAGTCAGTCTCAGTGTATGTGGATGATGTCATTGTCATCGTATCCAGGGACCAGGACCTACAGAGGGTAGGTGAGGCCCCAAAGGATTACGAAGCAGTGGCAGGAGCAAGAATTAACCGAGATAAGTCGGTCAGCTTGCAACTTGGCACCTAGAGAGGCAAGTCAATGCTGTCCAACAGCATCGTCTAACGCTGGACAGATGGTCCAGTGAAAATGCTTGGAGTCTGGTTTGGTCCAGATCTTCAGATAAAGAAGAATTGGAGTGAAGTTACAGGCAGAGTGGCATCCATAACTCAGACCTGGTCTGGGTGGAGGCTATCCCTGAAAGGGAGGGCAGTTGTGGAAAATGTGTTTATTGCATCTGTCATTACCTATCGCCTAACTGTCATGCCATGCCCCAATTCATGACTAAACAAGTTGGAACACATGCTCTTTCACTTCTTGTGGGAGGGCAGACAGCTTCTTGTAAGGTGCTCTATCTGCTGCCAACAGCTGCTAAAGAGTGGGTTAGGGCTGCTGTGGCAAAAGTTGCACTGGCATGTGCTGAAGTTGAGACATCTCTGGCACTACCTGCACAGTGAGCAGGTGTGGTATCTGTTCATTGACAAGATATTTCCCAAGTTCACCTCTTTTGGTGAACTGGAATGCTGGATCAGGCATAGACCAAGGCTGGGAGCTTGGCAAGTAAGAGTGTCAACAGGTGCTTGTGCTTCTCTCCCAAATGAGGAGCTGAAGATTTTGGCCAAGGTTTTAGCAAAAAGGTTGGCGAAAGTCATGGATGGTATCGTGGGGGGGGGGGGGCAAACGAAGGTATGTGGGCAGGAGAACCACCTCGGCTGTTTTCAACGAGTTCATTGAATGTTGCCTGGCTTTTTCCTCGGTATTGAAATGCCCCTCCACCATGCCGTATCGTTTTCCCAAATGAGGGGGTACCACCTTGACATACTATAGAGGCCTGGTAGAGGGCAAGTATGATGACAGTCTGTAGGAGACTCTAGGTTTCAATGAAAGTCAGCTTGCCAACCTGCATTGAAGGATTTTACTCCATGGCTTAGCTGTGCTTCCGAAGTGCCTTGCCAGTTCGGGATAAACTCACAGAGCAACGAAACTATTCTGCATGCAACCATACAGTGTCCGAGTCTCTCGGACCTGTGGGTTTCTACCGAACAGGTATTGTCACAGCTGGGGAGATAACAGCTGTCAGCCGAGTCGAACGCCGTCTCCTCTAAAAGGAGAAGAGAAATTCTGCTTTCTAGCTGTAATAGCTATAGCGAAAGAAGTGATATGGAAGACACATGGAAGAGGTATCACATCAGACACCTTCATCTCCGGGCATGCTTTGGTTAACCTCTTTTTATATCACCTAAGAGGGAAAGCATGTCTGGAGAAGAAATGCCTGACGTCAAAAAAGTACAAAAGAAGATGGAAAAAAGTAGCCCGAATGTTGGGTATGTAAATGCCTAATTAAGCAGGAATGTGGTTGGTGGGTTCAAACCCATTCCGTATCCATTCATTTTCTTTTCATTTTCATCCAAAATTATAATGTATTTATTCATATATAAAATAATAACAATAATGAAATTATTGTATACAGTGCTCAGGTGCACCACAACTTGTCAGAAAGTGCATATAAAGTACATGCAGTAATGTAAAAATGTCTGGAAAGCGAACAATGTATGAGTCAGATACATGCTTGTGTGTGTATGGAGGGGAGAAAATCAGGTGTAGTGTTGGCGAATCTCAGAAAGCATGGAAGTTTTGAAGGATTCAGTGCTCCGACAACTAACAACTGATGCCGGCAGTTTGTTCCATGCTTCAGCAACTCTCAGCGTGAAAAAATGTTTCCTGAAGTCATGGGAGCTGTGCTGTTTTCTGACTTTGTAAATATGTCCACGGGTGGAGTTTGAAAAGGTGCTCAGAGTTATTGTTTGTAAGATGGTTGATAATTTTATGGGTGTCTACCAAGTCAGCTGCCAGACGTCATTCGATAAGTCCCTGACCCCATTTGTCCTGTGTATTGTCCCCTCGTTGTTTAACCCTTGTGGTTTGAGTAAAATCATCATGCTAGTTCCACAGTTTGTGTGTTGCTAGTTCAAAGTTTACAGTTTGAGTTAGTGTGTTGGATTGTTGGTTCTTAAAAGACTGTTGTTACATTCTGTGAGGTTACTTCCGTTTGTTTCGATTATATTGTTATTACATTGTTGCAGTGTATTTGCTTATCCATAAGGATATAACACTTTTATTCAGGCATAGTGTATCTAGGACTACATCCTCCAGTGTCCTTCATTGCCTTCATCATCATCATCATCGTTTAGCGTCCGCTTTCCATGCTGGCATGGGTTGGACAATGCAACTGGGGTCTGGGAAGCCTGAAGGCTGCACCAGGCCCAGTCTGATCTGGCAATGTTTCTACGGCTGGATGCCCTTCCTAACGCCAACCACTCCATGAGTGTAGTGGGTGCTTTTTACGTGCCACCTGCACAGGTGCCAGACAAGTCTGGCAAACGGCCACGGTCAGATGGTGCTTTTTACGTGCCACCGGCACGGAGGCCAGGCGAGGCTGGCAACGGCCACGATCGGATGGTGCTTTTTACGTGCCACCGGCACGGAAGCCAGTCAGGGCGGCACTGGCAACGGCCACGTTTGGATGGTTCTCTTATGTGCCACCAGCACTGAAGCACAGCGACAATTTCCATTCATGTTGATTTTTTGATTTGATTTGATTTTCACTTGCCTCAACAGGTCTTCACAAGTAGGGTTTTGTGTCCCAAGAAGGAAAGGTATGCATAAGTGGACTGAGGCCATGGGTGATGGTCTCACTTCCTTAAAAAGTAGAATATAATTTGAGGGCTAACTGACTGCTTTTCTAGCAAGTCAAACAACCATGTGAGGGCTCCTTCTTTGTCTCATCTATTTTAATTAAATGTTTGTTATATGCTTAATAAGTTTTTATTAATTTAGCATCAACTTGATGACATTGATCAACCCATTAACCTCAAGATAATACTTCAATCAGTATTTACCAATGTAGCACTCAATACACTGCTTATGAGCTAATGTTCTCTTAACTGTTATGTTCTTATTTTATTGTAGCACATCCTCAAAGTCAACGAAATATCAAGACGAGTCTCATGCTACTAAACCGTTGTGTTGTCTTAGAATGCCCACATCTTGATATCCCTTGGTTCCATGAAGAATTTTGTCAAAAGACTATGAGTAGAGGTATTTAAAATTTTTTTTTGCTTTGAAACTGTAACTCTAGAGTCAAAAGAAGATTTGGTATTTATAAAAGCTTAACCCTTTAGTGTTCACATTATTCTACCAAAATTAATACTTCTTTATCCACATTGCTTTGAACTAATCATGCATTATCTTGTAGCTATGAAATTTTGATGAGGTAGCTGTTAATTTTTAAAACGATATTGTAGGGTTGGTGTGAGAGACCAGATCTGGCCAGTTTGGACATAAAACAGGCAGAATATTTTATGGCCAGATATGACCGGTTTAAATGCTAAAGGGTTAAATATAATTCTTCTTGCCAATATAAAAAATATTCTATCTTATTCAACTGTTGTTTCCTCTGTGTGTGTGTGTGTATTTGATTCCTTGTGTTGTCATTGCATAATAGTTGTAAATGAGTGTCACTGTCATACAAACAGTGTCATTCATTTTCAGTAATCTGTGAAAATAAGTCTGGCCACAAGGAGATATTACTTTGCTTGGAAACAGGTGAAGGTTGGTGGCAGGAAAGGCATCTGGCCATAGAAAATTCACTGCAGTAAAAGCGAGCATGGAAAAGCGAGCATTAAAACAACTATGACAATAATGATGACAGTAATTAACATGCTTCATTAATATTGTAAATCTTTACAGATAAATATAATGAATCCTGGATTCACCAAGAAATAGAATCAGCTCTGACAGAGGCTCTTGGCAGTTCAAAGTTTTACAGAGCTTCAGCATTTACTCCTTATTTCTTTGTACTTGGTAAGTAATTATATTTTATTGCTGTCATTTTGAATGTAGGGCTGCAAGGAGGTCGGGTGAAGTGAATGATGGTCAAGATGGTATTCTTGTTTTTCTATGTTTGATGATTTCCCTTTAAGATAGACTCTCTCTTTACTCTTTTACTTGTTTCAGTCATTTGACTGCAGCCATGCTGGAGCAAGGCCTTTAGTTGAGCAAATCGACCCCGGGACTTATTCTTTGTAAGCCCAGTACTTATTCTATCGGTCTCTTTTGCCAAACCGCTAAGTAACGGGGACATAAACACACCAGCATCAGTTGTCAAGCAATGCTAGGGGGACAAACACAAACACACAAACACACATATATATACATATATACGACAGGCTTCTTTCAGTTTCCGTCTACCAAATCCACTCACAAGGCATTGGTCGGCCCGGGGCTATAGCAGAAGACACTTGCCCAAGATGCCACGCAGTGGGACTGAATCCGGAACCATGTGGTTGGTTAGCAAGCTACTTACCACAAAGCCACAAACCAAAATATATTTATTTCACAGTCTTCAGTTCCCCTTTTCTTACCATATTTCTGTTAAAATACATTGGTTTTACTTCTGTTGATTCTTAAAATTATGGAAGAATTTAGTAAAATGTCTTTGTCATTACTCAGCTGGTGTTTAAAACAAAAATTAACTAACTTTGATGGAAAGTTTTGGTTTATATCACTAGAATAAAGGGTCAGTCTCATATAGGTTGATATCAAAAGGGTTAAATCTCTCACATTTCTCACTGTCAGTCAATTTTGACAAAATCCTACACAGTTCTTGTTGTAATGTTAATTATAATTATATATATATAACTGCCAGGTGCCAGTCATAGGATTGGTTCGAAATCAGAATCGAAATTGAACCAATCCTATGACTGGCACCCAGCAGTCGCCAGTGCCGCTGGACTGACTCCTGTGCAGGTGGCAAGTAAAGAAACACCGTTTCAACCCTGTGCTTGAGGAGATCTATTGAGTCAAGTACACCAACATCAAAAATCAATGGAAATTATAGTTGTGATCCCTGGGCCAGTGGCACGTAAAAAGCACCATCCAAATGTGACCGATGCCAGCGCCGCCTTGACTGACTTCCGTGCCGGTTGAACGTAAAAGGCACCATCCGAATGTGGCTGATGCCAGCGCCGCCTTGACTGGCTCCCGTGCCGGTGGCATGTAAAAAGCACCAATCCAATCGTGGCCGTTGCCAGCCTCACCTGGCACCTGTGCCAGTGGCATGTAAGAAGCACCTACTACACATACGGAGTGGTTGGTGTTAGGAAGGGCATCCAGCTGTAGAAACGTTGCCAGATCAGACAGGAGCCTGATGCAGCCTTCTGGCTTCCCAGATCCCCGGTCGAACCGTCCAACCCATGCTAGCATGGAGAACGGACATTAAACGATGATGATGATATATATTAATTATACATTTGTAGATAAATAGAAAATAAGAATTTAATGACATCCATGCATTCTTATCCAAGTGTATCAGAAACACAAATTCTTCAGTTGGTTTTAGACACTACATTTAAGGCCATTACTGGAGCATTGTCTTCATTAAATGATCTGAAATAATTTCAACTAGAAATTGAAATCAAATCATGGATATAACTTGCCGATTTTCTCATTAATATTGGTTTCAAATTTTGGCGCAGAGGGCCAACTTTTTCAGGGGTGGGGCTAAGTCAGTTACATTGACCTTGGTGATCAACTGATACTTATTTTATCATCCCAAAAAGGATGAAAGGCAAAGTCAACCTCAGCAGAATTTGAACTCAAAACGAAAGACAGGCAAAATTCTGCTAAGCATTTTGCCTGGCATGCTAACGATTTCTGCCAGCTCACCACCTTAGTTTCCTCACTCATATTAATTCAATTATTTTTATTAAATTTCATAATGTAAATCATTCATCCATTTTATAGGAATATGTTTAACCCTTTTCTGACCACTTTGGTTCTCTAATACAAAACTACCCATTTCAAAGTGTTCATATTTAACTTTTAGCATTCAGATTACTCCGCCAAATGTAATGGTCATTTATTTACATTGTTTTGAATATATCTTGTAGCATCTTGGAGCCTTGAGATTTTGATTTTGTGCCTGTTTATTTTTTAGATTAACGTTGTAGGGTAGGTTGAAAAGCTGGATATACTCTTACTCTTTTACTTGTTTCAGTCATTTGACTGCGGCCATGCTGGAGCACCGCCTTTAGTCGAGCAACTCGACCCTGGGACTTATTCTTTGTAAGCCCAGTACTTATTCTATCGGTCTCTTTTTGCCGAACCGCTAAGTGACGGGGACATAAACACACCAGCATCGATTGTCAAGCAATGCTAGGGGGGACAAACACAGACACACGAATACACACACATACATACATATATACATATACATATATTTGACAGGCTTCTTTCAGTTTCCGTCTACCAAATCCACTCACAAGGCATTGGTCGGCCCGGGGCTATAGCAGAAGACACTTGCCCAAGATGCCACGCAGTGGGACTGAACCTGGAACCATGTGGTTGGTTCAAGCTACTTACCCACACCACTCCTGCGCATATGGCCAGTTTTACATAAAATCAGTAGAATATTTTGACCAGATATTCTTTTTCTTTTTTCTTTCTTTCTTTTTTACTTGTTTCAGTCATTTGATTGACTGCGGCCATGCTGGAGCACCACCTTAGTCGAGCAAATCGACCCCGGACTTATTCTTTGTAACCCAGTACTTATTCTATCGGTCTCTTTTGCCGAACCGCTAAGTGACGGGAACGTAAACACAACCAGCATCGGTTGTCAAGCAATGCTAGGGGGACAAACACACCCACACACACATACATATATATACATATATACGACAGGCTCTTCTTTAGTTTCCGTCTACCAAATCCACTCACAAGGCATTGGTCGGCCCGGGGCTATAGCAGAAGACACTTGCCCAAGATGCCACGCAGTGGGACTGAACCTGGAACCATGTGGTTGGTTAGCAAGCTACTTACCACACAGCCACTCCTGCGCATATGGCCAGTTTTTACATAAAATCAGTAGAATATTTTGACCAGATATTCTTTTTCTTTTTTCTTTCTTTCTTTTTTACTTGTTTCAGTCAGTTTTGACTGCGGCCATGCTGGAGCACCACCTTTAGTCGAGCAAATCGACCCCGGACTTATTCTTTGTAAGCCCAGTACTTATTCTATCGGTCTCTTTTTGCCGAACCGCTAAGTGACGGGAACGTAAACACACCAGCATCGGTTGTCAAGCAATGCTAGGGGGACAAACACAACACACACACACATACATATATATACATATATACGACAGGCTTCTTTCAGTTTCCGTCTACCAAATCCACTCACAAGGCATTGGTCGGCCGGGGCTATAGCAGAAGACACTTGCCCAAGATGCCACGCAGTGGGACTGAACCTGGAACCATGTGGTTGGTTAGCAAGCTACTTACCACACAGCCACTCCTGCGCATATGGCCAGTTTTTACATAAAATCAGTAGAATATTTTGACCAGATATTCTTTTTCTTTTTTCTTTCTTTCTTTTTTACTTGTTTCAGTCAGTTTTGACTGCGGCCATGCTGGAGCACCACCTTTAGTCGAGCAAATCGACCCCGGACTTATTCTTTGTAAGCCCAGTACTTATTCTATCGGTCTCTTTTTGCCGAACCGCTAAGTGACGGGAACGTAAACACACCAGCATCGGTTGTCAAGCAATGCTAGGGGGACAAACACAACACACACACACATACATATATATACATATATACGACAGGCTTCTTTCAGTTTCCGTCTACCAAATCCACTCACAAGGCATTGGTCGGCCGGGGCTATAGCAGAAGACACTTGCCCAAGATGCCACGCAGTGGGACTGAACCCGGAACCATGTGGTTGGTTAGCAAGCTACTTACCACACAGCCACTCCTGCGCCTATGTCCAGTTTAAATGCTAAAGGGTTAAATGAAAAACTTTCATCATAATTTTATGCAAGAACTTTTTATTAAGTCAATGTTTAAATGCCAATAAATGAGAGGGGATTAGGCAAACGGAACCTGAAAGAAACCCATTGGGGGGCTTTGTGTTTGTCCCACCACCACTTTTGATAACCAATGTTGGTTTGTTATGTCCCCATATTGCAGCAGTTTGACAAGAGAAACTGCTAGAATAAGTACCAGATTTTAAAAATAAATACTAGGATCAGGCGCAGGAGTGGCTGTGTGGTAAGTAGCTTGCTAACCAACCACATGATTGCGGGTTCAGTCCCACTGCGTGGGATCTTGGGCAAGTGTCTTCTGCTATAGCCCCGGGCCGACCAATGCCTTGCGAGTGGATTTGGTAGACGGAAACTGAAAGAAGCCTGTCGTATATATGTATATATATATGTATGTATGTTTGTGTGTCTGTGTTTGTCCCCCCTAGCATTGCTTGACAACCAATGCTGGTGTGTTTACGTTCCCGTCACTTAGCGGTTCGGCAAAAAGAGACCAATAGAATAAGTACTGGGCTTACAAAGAATAAGTCCCGGGGTCAAGTTGCTCGACTAAAGGCGGTGCTCCAGCATGGCCGCAGTCAAATGACTGAAACAAGTAAAAGAGTAAAAGAGTAAAAGTGGTGCATCAGTATTGGATCGAGTCCAATGACTGAAACAAATAAAAGATAAAAATCTGTGTGGATAGACAACAAAATTAACAGATTGGCAGAGTATTATGTTAGAAATATATTCACGAAAGGGTTAAGGTGGACGTTGTTCATCCATAAGTCACATCTAGTTAAGCAGAGACTTTCCACCCATGAACCTTACTTTTTATTTTTCATAGATTACATTGTGAAAGTTGTGCTTCTATTTTTAAGAGAGTTTTTACTACTATTTCTAATAGATCAATTGACCACACAGAGCTCCATTTTTTATTCATATGTTTAAGGTTAATGCATCATGTAGAGAATACGTCTGAAACAGAAGGAAATCCTGTTTACTGACAAATGTATAAAATGAAGATTTATTCAGAATTATATGGTCTGACCACCACCCCTGACTGGAACCAGTGAAAGGATTATTCAGTAATTTCTTTTATATTTTTTAACATAATAAATCCCTCTGAGGTCAGTTTTGCCTTTCATCCTTTTGAGGTCAGCTTTGCCTTTAATCCTTTTGAGATCATCATCATCAACATTTAACCCTTTAGCATTTAAACCAGCCATATCCGGCCAAAAGTATTCTGCCTGTTTTATGTTCAAACTGGCCAGATCTGGTCTCTCACACCAACCCTACAATATCATTTTAAAAATTAGCAGCTACCTCATCAAAATCTCATAGCTACAAGATAATGCATGATTAGTTCAAAACAATGTGGGTAAAAAAGGATTAATTTTGGCAGAATAATGCGAACACTAAAGGGTTAATATCCATTTTTCATGCTGGCATGGATTGGGTGACTTGACAGGAAAAGGCAAGGCCAGGGACCATACCAGGTTCCATAGTCTGTTTAGACTTGGTTTTTACAGCTGAATGCACTTCCTAATGCCACGGAGTGTACTGGGTGCTTTTTACATGGCACTATCACCAGTGCTTTTTACATAGCACCTTGGTTTTAGAATCTCAATTCTGTTGTGGGCAGGTCTTCTTGAGTACACAATAACATAAGTACCAGTTAGGTACTGGAGTTGATTCAATCAACTTCCTCCTTTCTCTCAAAATTATTGTCCTTGTACCAAAATTAGAAAAAAAAATTTTTTTAATACTTTCGACAAAAATATATAACTTTGGAAATCAAGTAAAAAATTAATGCTTGGTTTGGAAAAGAATTATCAATATCATTAGTTGTGTTCAGTTGCTAAGATGTCTTATATTTTGCCTCCATTGCTTCATCTACAGATAACCATCTGACTTATTGATTTTCTGGTTAGTAGAATGAGAGTTTTTTGTTGTTTTTTTTAGATTTTGAATGTCTTCTAGATGTTGATAAGAAACCAATCAATATCTCTCTTGCCAATGAACTACATATCCAAGAAGAAGGGTACCAGAGGTAAGTTTCAAAAGTTGTCTTCCTACAGTATACTTTAATGATGGATGGGAAAAGATTGAGTTAATGATGTGCCCCTGAAGATTCTCATTATGTATTGTATTTAGGGCAGTAAGATGAAGCTGTTTGAATACATCCCTTTCCAGCTTTAACCACAAGAGGAGATTTGAAGTCAGTAGCATAAGATACTAAATGATTGGTTCATTTTACAGTAGTTCCTTCAGTAGAAAATGACACTAGTTCCTTAAATGAGAAATAGGTTTTGTTCTGTAAGAAATACAATTAGTTCCTTCGCTGAGAAGTAACAATAGTTCTTTCAGTGAGAAATAATACTATGGTTAGGGAGCTTGCTTCCTAGCTACATGGTTTCGGGTTCAGTCCCACTGCGTGGCACTTTGTGTAGGTGTCTTCCACTATAGCCCCGAGCCGACCGGAGCTTTATGATTGAATTCGGTAGGTGGAAGTTACTGCCGTGTGTGTATGTGCGCGTATAGCTGCTCAGTGCCTCTCCGAAAGAGAGAGAGAGAGTTCCTTCAATGAGAAATTCTTCCTGGAAACAAGGCTGTTAAATGGAAATACACACAAAATATTTTCAGAGAAATTGATTCTTCGTAGAACCAAATCTATGAAGAATTAATTCCATTTTTCTTTCTCTTTCCATTCCTCATACCAATAAACTCCAACTGATTTTTGAATATTGTACTGGTTGTAGAGAAATCAGGGTAGTTGCATTCAGATATATATAGCAAGGAGAGGCAAGACAGTTGCTCTCAAGCTAGAGTGTGAAGGGGTAAAAAAAATTTTCTGGCTTACCATGCCTGTTAACCAGTGGGGAGATACCAAAATGTTGCTTTTCCCTCTGAGGCACTGAGAACTATTGCTATTCTTTATATCACAGTGTTGCTGCTTGGTTGAAAAGCTTGCTTCCTGACCACATGGTTTTGGGTTCAGTCCCATTGCATTACACCATGGTAGAAGACAAGGGGACCACGTTGAAAACACATACTCTCTCTTTTACTCTTTTACTTGTTTCAGTCATTTGACTGCGGCCATGCTGGAGCACCACCTTTAGTCGAGCAAATTGACCCCAGGACTTATTCTTTGTAAGCCTAGTACTTATTCTATCGGTCTCTTTTGCCGAACCGCTAAGTTACGGGGACATAAACACACCACCATCGGTTGTCAAGCGATGTTGGAGGGACAAACACAGACACACAAACTCACACACACACACACACACACACACACCACACACACACATATATATATACATATATACAACGGGCTTCTTTCAGTTTCCATCTACCAAATCCACTCACAAGGCTTTGGTCGGCCCGAGGCTGTAGTAGAAGACACTTGCCCAAGGTGCCACGCAGTGGGACTGAACCCACTGGTGATAAAGTGAACACTTTAACCACACAATCGTTTCTGCATTCATAATATTGAAATCTAACATTGGTACAAGACCAGTCAACAAGGTACAGTTGATTAAATCTAAACCCAGCACATGTCTTCTTTATTTCCATTCCATACTTTTACATACTGCTTTCTATTTTTGGAAAAAGACACACTGTGTATGGTTCCCTATGACCCTTTTCACATTGCAATATATATATATATATATATTCCTTTATTGCTCACAGGGGGCTAAACACAAAGGGGATGAACAAGGACAGGCGAATGGATTAAATCGATTACATCGACACCAGTGCGTAACTGGTACTTATTTAATCAACCCCAAAAGGATGAAAGGTAAATTCGACCTCGGCAGAATTTGAGCTCAGAACGTAATGGCAGACAAAATACTGCAAAGCATTTCGCCTGGCATGCTAACAATTCTGCCAGCTCGCCACCTTCACACTGCAATATATAGCTGATTCCATGAAACGGGAGAAGAATCCACCCAGTACATGACTGGTACTTTATTTTTATTGACTCTTATATATGACTGGTACCTTACTTTATTGATCCCTCCCAGTTCTGGTACTTTATTTTGTCAACCCCCGTGCTTGACTAGTACTTTATTGGTACCCAGTATTTGACTGGTGCTTAATTTTTATCAACACCTTGATGGATGAAAAGCAGATTTGATCTCAGTTTTATTTAGACTCATAATTGACAAAATACTTCAAGGCATTTTATCTGATGCTCTAATAATTCTGCCAGACTACCTCCCTTCAATATAACTTCAAGATCACAAAATATTCTTTCGTGTTTTTGGAAGGAGCTCTGCCCGTGGCCCGCACAGACTCTACTAGACCAGTGAGATCGATGCTATTAATGATCTTCTTTAATATCATTGACTGCAAATTGACAGTTGCAGCAAAAACATGGGTGGAGAGGTAATTTCAGAGGAGAACACATTCCGGGGAGCGAGAGTGGACGAGCGAGGAATGCCCAAGTGAATACGATTGTAGTAGTGTGAGAGAAAGTGGAAAGAGAGAGACAGCACATGTGGGGGGCTGGAGGATGAGGCTTGTAGGTGAATGCCTCATTCTCAGAATCTGACGTCACCGCTGTAAGTTATTTATAAAGACAGAATCAATATAGACAAGCATCCACTGCATTACGGAAGCGTTGCGTTCCTGAAATTTTGCCGTAATGTGGACCTCTATGTAACATTGACCTCTGTGTTACATAATACGTACGCAGCATAGAAGTCAATGTGGAAAATAACTTTCACGTTTACAAATATTTATCTCCCTTGAATAACATATTATCTCCCTTTTAAGTCCTTATTGGAACAAATATCGGCGTGTCTTCTTCGGTGGTTCTCACTAATTTAGACGTCGGACCTTCATTGCAGAACGCTTACCTTTATTTTACTGACCCCTTACCTACATTTTACAGCTAACCCTTACCACCAACCTAATTTTAATAGAAACAAAGATTATTTTGGAGAGAGAAAATAGCATATCTTATATATTATCATCATCATCATCCGAATTTAATGTACCATGTTCTATGCTGGCATGGGTCTTTATTGAATTATATTAATAAAAGACACCTTATCTAATGGAACATGAGATTTGAGTTCTGTAACAAAATAAAGTTGTTGTTTTTTTTTTCTTCTTTTAATAATTTGAGTAAATAAACTGATACATCTCTTGGCTTTTCTAAGATGCTGCCATGAGTAATATTACTGGGATCATAGGGTTTCGGGTTTTTCAGCATTAGACCCACTCCCACCCTGACCCAGTTGACTCAGCCAAAGTTGAATCCCAGCATACAAACCAGCAGCAAGTCATAGACCTGCCCTCTTTATCCAAAGCCACCACATGGTTTTCTCTAAGTCTTCAGTGAAAGAACGTAGCTACCATCATTTCCTGTGCTGCACTAGTAATTCAAAACCCAGCCAGAGCTTTGCAAAATGAGTACCCCAGATCAGTTGGCTTGCAACAAGCTAGCAACTTTGGTATCAACTCTATGCTACAAGTAACTGAAATGTGACAATCCCTCTCTATGTGAGCTATTAATGTAAAATCTTCAATATTTGTATTTTTATAGTGTAAGGTTTGTTTCCATTTGGTCAACAAAGTTGAGATCATCATCATCATCGTTTAACGTCCGTTCTCCATGCTAGCATGGGTTGGACGGTTCGACTGGGTATCTGGGAAGCCAGAAGGCTGCACCAGCCTCCGGTCTTATCTGGCAATGTTTCTACAGCTGGATGCCCTTCCTAACGCCAACCACTCCATGAGTGTAGTGGGTGCTTTTTACGTGCCACCTGCACTGGTGCTAGGCGAGGCTGGCATAGGCCATGGTCGGATTGGTGCATTTTACGTGCCACCTGCACGGAAGCCAGTCGAGGCGGCTCTGGCTTCGGCCACAATTCGGATGGTGCTTTTTACGTGCCACCGACACAGAAGCTAGTCGAGGCAGCGCTGGCATCGGCCACGGTGACAATCCCTCTCTGTGTGTGCTATTAATGTAAAATCTTCAATATTTGTATTTTTATAGTGTAAGGTTTGTTTCCATTTCGTCAACAAAGTTGAGATGTTTTTAATTAAATAATTCTAGCTAAAGTGACATTCACATTACCCCCAGAGAAATACCTTTAGTACATTACATGCCAGTGACAGGTAAAAGGCACCCATGACAGCGACACATAACAGGGCACCCATGACAGTGACATGTAAAAGACATCTAGTACATTCTGTAAAGTGGATGGCAGTAGGAAGGGCATCCAGCCATAGAAACCAACCCAAAACAGACAACTGGAGCGGAGTGGAGCTCTCCAGCTTACCAACTCCTGTCAATCAAACTAACCCATGCAACATGGAAAATGGACACTGCTTGATGATGATGATGATTTCAGTATATTCCATAATCTCATGCTGACAGATAGTGATATGGTGATAATATTGAAATCTAGTGAGACATTTAAGCAAGATAAATTATGCACTTTGCTTCAGTCTATTTGCCAATATTTCACTGCCACCATATTCTTGGTAATAGAAAATACTCTCATCATCATCATCATCATCATCGTTTAACGTCCGCTTTCCATGCTAGCATGGGTTGGACGGTTCAACTGGGGTCTGGCAAGCCCGAAGGCTGCACCAGGCCAGTCAGATCTGGCAGTGTTTCTACAGCTGGATGCCCTTCCTAACGCCAACCACTCCGAGAGTGTAGTGGGTGATTTTATGTGCCACCGACACAGGTGCCAGACGAGGCTGGCAGACGGCCACGCTCGGATGGTGTTTTTTATGTGCCACCGACACAGGTGCCAGACGAGGCTGGCTGACGGCCACGCTCGGATGGTGTTTTCTTATGTGTCACCGACACAGGTGCCAGACGGGGCTGGCGGACGGCCACGCTCGGATGGTGTTTGTTACGTGCCCTCAGCACGGAGGCCAGTCGTTGCGGTACTGGCTACGATCACGTTCGGATGGTTTTCTTATGTGCCACCGGCACTGGTACCACAAGGATACAAATTCCATTGATGTTCATCTATTTTGATTTGGTTCGATTTGATTTGATTGATTCGATTCTCACTTGCCTCAACAGGTCTTCACAAGTGTCACAAGAAGGAAGGTATGCACAGGTGGACTGACTACGTCCCAGGTAGGGGCCACGGATTATGGCTTCACTAGTCTTGCCGGGTCTTCTCACGCACAGCATACTTCCATAGGTCTCGGTCTCTAGTCATTTCCATGGTGAGACCTAACGTCCGAAGGTCGTGCTTCACCACTTCGTCCCAGGTTTTCCTGGGTCTACCTCTTCCACGGGTTCCCTCAACTGCTAGGGATTGGCACTTTCTCACACACCTATCTTCATCCATTCTCGCCACATGACCATACCAGCGCAATCGTCTCTCTTGCACACAACAACTGATGCTTCTTAGGTACAACATTTCTCTCAAGGTACTAACGCTCTGTCGAGTAAGTACACTGACATTACACATCCATCGGAGCATACTGGCTTCGTTCCTCACAAGCTTACGCATGTCCTCAGCAGTCACGGCCCATGTTTCACTGCCATGTAGCATAGCTGTTCGTACACATGCATCATACAGTCTGCCTTTTACTCTGAGCGAGAGGCCTTTAGTCACCAGCAGAGGTAAGAGCTCCCTAAACTTTGCCCAGGCTATTCTTATTCTAGCAGTTACACTTTCAGCGCACCCACCCCCACTACTGACTTGGTCACCTAGATAGCGGAAGCTATCAACTACTTCTAGTTTTTCCCCCCGGAAAGTGACGGAAGTTGTTTTCTGCAGATTTTCGGAGGTCAATGCTCCAGAGCATCTGCCACATACAAAAACTATCTTCCCAGTTAGCCTACCTTTGACATTGCTGCACCTCTTATGTGTCCATAGCTTACACTGGGTACATCTTATAGAGTTTCTACCTACACCTTTTCTACAGATCGAGCAGGGCCATCTTCCTGAGGATATTTGTGGATTTTCTAACTTTCTACTTATTAGTACTTTGGTTTTAGCTAGGTTGACTCTAAGGCCCCTCGATTCTAAACCCTCCTTCCACACCTGGAACTTCTCCTCCAGTTCTGATAGTGACTCAGCGATTAGAGCGAGGTCGTCAGCATAGAGGAGCTCCCAGGGGCAACCTGTCTTGAATTCCTCCACAATTGCCTGGAGGACTATGATAAATAGGAGGGGGCTGAGTACTGAACCCTGGTGGACCCCAACCTCTACCTTGAATTCTTCTGTGTACATGCTGCCAACTCTAACCTTACTTACGGCATCTCTGTACATGGCTTGCACAGCCCTCACCAGCCATTCATCTATCCCTAGTTTCCTCATTGACCACCAGATGAGGGATCGGGGGACCCTATCAAAGGCTTTCTCCATGTCAACGAAAGCCAGGTACAGGGGCTTATCTTTGGCTAGGTATTTCTCCTGCAGCTGCCTTACCAGGAATATAGCATCAGTGGTGCTTTCCCTGGACAAACCCAAACTGCATCTCATCTAAACTAACTCTCTCTCTAATTAGTTGGGCTATGACCCTCTCCGTAACCTTCATTACCTGATCCAACAGCTTGATACCTCTGTAATTATTTGTATCCAGGGCATCACCTTTACCTTTGTAGCAGTTGACTAGTATGCTGCTACACCAGTCATTGGGTATGACTCCTTCGTGTATCACCTGGTTGACTATACGGGTGACTAGGTTATAGCCGACACTGCCAGATATTTTGAGCATCTCTGCAGTAATTCCTGATGGGCCTGGGGCTTTCCCTGTCTTCATGCTTCTAATTGCCTTAGCTACCACGGAACTATCAACTCGGATAGCTGGTCCCTCTGTTGGGTCAACATTCGGCAGACTCTCTTTATCCCATTCATTTTCTTTATTCAGCAACCTTTCATAGTGGCATCTCCAAACCTCTCTCTTTGCATCCTCATTTAGCGCAAGTGAACCATCATCCATGCGAACACACTTCTCTCCTACCACATCACGATTCTCTCTCACACACTGTCTTGCAACACGAAATATCTCAAGTCTTTCATCCTCACGGCTCAGAACATTGGCAAATTTTTTCTTATCCGCTTCCCCTCTGGCTAAATAAACCTGTCTCCTAGCTTCCCTTTTGGCTGTCTGATACAATTCCCTGCTACCACCGTTCTTCCAGTCCTTCCAAGCCTGTCTCTTTTGTCTAATAGCCCTGTCAACCACAGTGTTCCACCACCATGTTACTCTGGGTCGAGATGGTACTTTGCTCCATCCACAGATCTGGTCAGTGGCTGTCAGCAGATTGTCCCGTAGGAATCACCAGTTGTCTTCCACATTAAGTGAAGCTATATCCCCTTCTATTTCGTCAGAGGCTTCGAGTAGTATGTCTCTAAATCTCTGTCCATTTGCAGGATCTTTAAGCTTCCAGACCCTTCTCCTCCAAGCTGGTCTTCTTCTGGGCAACCATTTAGCTCTGATCCTGAAGTCGCTAACTACTAATCTATGTTGGGGAGTACATTCTTCGCCTGGGAAGGTTTTGGCATTTATAATCAGCCCTCTTTCCCTTTTTCTGGCAAGGATGTAGTCAATCTGGCTGGTGTGTCTGCCAGAACGGTAGGTGACTAGGTGAGAGGTGGGTTCCTGAAGTGGGTATTGCAGACCATAAGGTCATTTGCATCGCAGAACTCCAGCAGCCTGGTTCCTTCCTCATTTCGAGAGCCAACCGTAGCCTCCATGGACGCCATGGAAGCCCCCGACATGTCGTCCAACATGTCCATTGAAATCACCTGCCACGAAGAGAAGGTCACTGTCATTTGTCAATGAGGTAGTCCGCAATAGGGTGTCATAGAATTGGTCTTTTTGTCCTTCCGGTAGCCCTGGTTGAGGGGCATATGCCGAGATGATGGTAGCTGTCCTATGGTGAAGAACTAATCTAATTTTAATTACTCTGTCACTTACTCTGACTACCTCGATTACCTTACCTACCCATTTCTCCGCAAGAAGTATACCCACGCCCCCGACTCCGTCAGTGTTCCCTGCCCAGAAAATCTTGTACCTGTGTTCCTTCTATTACAAATATTCATAGTCGCCAATGTAAGGATAACCTTCAACCTTTCACTGAGCAATCTTGGAAATTCTGAAAATGCTCCTGGGTGCTGTCCCTCCTTCTCTGATTAAAGGGGAAAATATTAATGATAAATTTATTTGATATCCTATCATAAAATACTAGCTCCATCAATACTTACTCTTTTACTGCAGCCATGCTGGAGCACTGCCTTTAGTCGAGCAAATCGACCCTGGGACTTCTTTGTAAGCCTAGTACTTATTCTATCGGTCTCTTTTGCCGAACTGCTAAGCTACAGGGATGTAAATATACCAGCATCAGTTGTCAAGCAATGTTGGGTGGGGTCAAACACAGACACACAAACTTATACACACACATACGTATATATATATATATATATATATATATATATATACATATATACGACATGCTTCTTTCAGTTTTCATCTACCAAATCCACTCACAAGTCTTTGGTCAGCCCAAGGCTATAGTAGAAGACATTTGGCCAAGATGCCATGCAGTGGGACTGAACCTGGAACTATATGGTTGGTAAGCAAGCTACTTACCACACAACCACTCCTGTTCTACTCAAATATCTTGTATCAGTGATATATCATTGATTTTATTACAGAAAAATAAAATTGCTCCAATAAAGGCTCTAGAATATTATTGTTCACATAATAAAAGGTTCAAAATTGATTGATGTTGTCTTGGGTGAGGGGCATCACTCTACTTAACTCTGTTTGTCTGGTTGACCACAGCTCCCTCTCTGATCTCTCAGTTGATTGTTTTCCTGTCACATTTGCAAAACCATCCAATGGTATTGGGTTGTCCGGAAGGTTCATGCCGATTTTTAAAGGAAAGAAAAAGGTCAATAAATACTTGCCATTACATTTTTAATCAACTAAATATGAACCATTTTGTTGCACAATGCGTCTCCATATTTCCTTTAACTTGAAAATACCCTCTTCCCAGAATATAGAGAGGGGTTATGGTAAAGAATTCGTCAAGGTATCTTTTTACATCATCCAAGGAATTGAAATTTTTACCATTAAGACTATTCTGCATAGACCTGAATAAGTGGAAATCTGAAGGAGCTATATCTGGTGAATATGGAGGGTGGGGTATCACATCCCAGCCGAGCTGCAGCAATTTTTGTCTGGTTCCCAAAGCATCAAGTGCCGAAAATGAACTTTCTTATCTTCCATTTTAAAGGGTTACAGAATTAACACAGGTTATAGGAACATAAATCTTCTTCCATGAAAAGATAGCTTAACCCATTACTGTTTAAACCGGCCATATCCAGCCCAAATATTCTACATGTTTTATATTCAAACTGGCCATATCTAGCCTCTCACACCTAACTTACAGTGACATTCTAAAAATAGACAATCACATCATTAACACCTCAAAGCTATAATATAATGCATGATTAATTCAAAACAATTTGAGTGAAAAAGTATTACATTTAACAGAGAAATGTGAACACTAAAGGGTTAAACTGTGTTCTAAATGGAGGTGTAGTCATATCCTATTTTATGGACTCAACCATGTTCTAAAATAAGGTAAGCTACTATAAATCGGCACAAACTTTCCGGACAACCCAATAAAAACTTGATATGACACAACAGAAAGAAATTCAAATGTCAACAACTACAACAATATTAATACAGACTCTTCAACTGAAGAAGCTTGCTTTGCAAATACAGGGTTTACAGTTCAGTCCCCCTATACAGCACTTTGGACAAGTATTTTCTACTATAGTCCAGGGCCAACCAATGTATTGTGAGTAAATTTAGTGGATGGAAACGATGTGGAAACCTGTCATGTATGTGTGTGTCTTTGTATTTGTCACACAACCTCCCACTGCTTGACAACCTGTATTAGTTTGTTTACATCCCTGTAATGTAGCAGTTTGGCAAAAATGACCAATTGAATAAGTACTAAACTTTAAAAAAATCAAGTACTACCGGAGTCATTTTGTTCTAATTAAACCATCAGGGTAGTACCTCAGCATGGTCACAGCCCAATATCTAAAACAAATAAAAGGTAAAAAAAAAAAAAAAGACAATTCATGAATGTTTTAACATTCCCTCTACTTTCAGGGTTGCAATTTGTATCCAGTTGGAGAAATACTTTTCTGTAAACAGCCGCAATCTACTTGGCTCACACCAGATGAAACAAAGACAACTGGAAATCCTTGGTTATAAAACTGTTGAGGTAAAGTAAATATTTTGTTGTAGTTACAATCCTTCACCATTACCACCACCACCATCACTTTTCACTACTCCACTTGGTCACTGAAGTCATTTAGCCCAAGTCTGATCTAATTGAGCAGGGCTATGATCTAAGACATTCTTTTTGTCTTTTATTTGTTTCAGTCATTGAATTCCAGTCATACTGGAGCACCACTTCAAAGGTTTTAGTCAAATGAAAGAACCCAGAACTTATTTTAAGTCTGCTACTTATTCTATGAACTTCAGAAGCAACTGTAAGCTAATCAAGTTCATAACATAATTGTTTATTTTGTTTGCGATCCCAATTACTTATTACCACGCTGTACTCATCTGATGCTTCATTCTGAAGCATATGTATATTGAGTCCTAATATCAGGGTATAAGTATCACTATGTCTAAGTGAACTATATATATATATATATATATATCATCATCATCATCGTTTAGCGTCCGTTCTCCATGCTAGCATGGGTTGGACAGTTCAACTGGGGTTTGTGAAGCCAGAAGGCTACATCAGGCCCAGTCTGATCTGGCAGTGTTTCTATGGCCGGATGCCCTTCCTAACGCCAACCACTCCGTGAGTGTAGTGGGTGCTTTTTACGTGCCACCCGTACAGGTGCCAGATGGAGCTGGCATACAGCCACGGACAGATGGTGCTTTTTACATGCCAGGCGAGGCTGGCAACGGCCACAAATGGATGGTGATGCATGCAGGTAGATTTATTTGTATATATGATGGGCTTTAATACTGTTTCTGTTTACCAAATTCCTTCACAAGACATTGGTCAACCTAGGACTCTAGTAGCCTTTTGTAACCCTGAATTGATTAGTAGTCCATCCTGACACTTCATCACCACTTGTTCTCCTCTGCTTTTCCTGTTGAGGTAGCCAGGTATCTCCTCTACAGCAAGAAACCTGTGCCTGTCCCTCTATCGTAGCTTTGCTTCTCAACACCGGGCATAAAGTCACCTCCCCCAATACCACATCCCCACTCAATCAAGGAATCTTGTCATGCGAGCTGCTTAGCAACCTCAGCAGTGCCATTGACATGAAAAAGTACCTAGTACACTCTGTAAGCGTGGAAGAGCATGAATGACAGTACAGGAGAGGAAGCAAAGTTGGAATAGACTGGAACACATTCACCTACACATAGATTACAGGATGGTCTCGAGGGAATCAAGGGATGAGAGAAGTGGCAGAGGAATGGAAAGTAACCAGGTTCTATACCACTGAACAGCACAAAAGAATGTTGAGTCAGAATATGTTGTACAGTGGCATTCTTAGTTATGCTGGGGGCAATGTACAGCTAACAGAAGAGAGAGACTACTATCCTCAATTACACTATGGGCGAAATGCTTAGCGGTATTTCATCTGCCGCTACGTTCTGAGTTCAAATTCCGCCGAGGTCAACTTTGCCTTTCATCCTTTCGGGGCCGATTAAATAAGTACCAGTTACGCACTGGGGTCGATATAATCAACTTAATCCGTTTGTTTGTCCTCTCTGTCTTTAGCCCCTTGTGGGTAGTAAAGAAATAGGTATTTCGTCTGCCGCTACGTTCTGAGTTCAAATTCCGCCGAGGTTGACTTTGCCTTTCATCCTTTCGGGGGTCGATAAATTAAGTACCAGTTACGCACTGGGGTCGATGTAATCGACTTAATCCGTTTGTCTGTCCTTGTTTGTCCCCTCTATGTTTAGCCCCTTGTGGGTAGTAAAAAATAGGTATAGTTCAGTGAGAATATAAGAAGAGGGAATTTTTGTAAGAGGAGAAATAGGCATGTACAAAAGAATGCAATGTATGCAAACAGTAGATGAGCAATAAAAGCATGGATGTAAGAATGTTATGTACAGTAAAGAGGAGGACAAATAGTTAAAAGCCAAAGTGAAAGGGTACAGCGTGTGACAAACAGGAGATCCACTGTCATCCTTAGCGGCACTGACAACATAGTACAATGAATTTGAGAAGAGGGGAGAGTGATTGGGAGATGAGCTGTAAGGATATGTGTGCATGCAGAAAGAGAGATAAAGACAAGGACGGAAAACTCACGGGTAACAGAAATATGATTGACAGACAGATGAGTGATTGAGATGTGTGATGTAAGGAATGAGAGACAGAAGGGTGAATGACAACAGAAAGAGGCTATCAAGAAGGTCAGTGATGTAGAGTTGACAGCAGACAGATATGCACGTGCATGCACATACCTATGCATAGTGATAAGTGCCTGATATATACAGATATACATAAATTTTAGCATCAGTTTTGATGGACAGACAAGTAGGTCTTCTGCCCCACATATTGCTCGTCAACCACTCAGTATATATATATCACCGTCACCGTGACCGACCAGGCTATCAGATGTTGTTACACATCACTGGTCACAATGCGCTTCACATTGTTTTAGCCTTCAAATGACGCCACCCTGCTGGCTAAGCGAGCAGGCCAACAGAAGAAAGAGTGAGAGAAAGTTGTGTATGCTCTTGACAAGCATACACGATTTCAAACACTGCAGACCAAGCTTTCCCCATTCACTACACCAGTCGTGTGCTTTTGCGCAGCATACTTAAATACTTCATGCTGAATACGTGCTCTCTCAAAAGTGTTGACCCCTTCTTTAACCTGCTTCCTCCATCTGTGACAATGACAGGCATTGTTCTCCCAATCAGTCTCCTGCATATCACAGGACTTTAATGAGGATTTGCCACACTCCTTAAATCGCAGCCTTGGTTTCTGCTGGGGTCTCTTTCCATTCACAAGTTCTCCATATAGCATCTGCTTAGGGATCCTGCTATCCTTCATTCTAATAAGGTGTCCAGTCCAACGTAACCAGTGCTTGTGCACCATCGCCTCAATACTCAAGATATCAGCTGTCCTTAGGACCTGTGTGTCTGGAATTTTTAAGGTCCAGCCAACATTGAGAATGTGCCTGAGACATCTCAGATGAAAGCGTTCAAGGACCCTTACATGACATTTGTAAAGGTTCCATGTCTCACATGAGTAGAGGAGCGATGTCAGTACACATGTATGGTACACAGCAATTTTTATTTGCCTGGAACCAGACACAAGACTGAAGAGATCGGAAGGAATTAGTTGCTCTCTGCAGCCTGAAAGATATTTCCTCATCCAGGGAGCAAGAACGGCTGAGTGTACTGCCCAGGTAGACAAACTTGTCTACTACCTTCAGAATAGTTCCTTCAACCAAGATAGCTGGTTCTATATATGGATTTCCTGGTGCAGGCTGGTGGAACATTACAAGTCTTGTCCAGGCTAATGCTGAGTCCAAATGCCTTGCAAGCAGAAATATAATTCATGAGTATTTGCATATCATCCACTGTATGAGTGACTAAGTCACAGTCATCTGCATAAATGAGGTCACAAATAATAGACTGGAGAACTTTTGAATTGGCAGCAAATCGGCACAGATTAAAGAGGCAGCTAGAAGATCAATATCTGACATATATTCCCAGAAAGCTAACCTTAGCAAAAGCATGAGTAAAAGTAGCAGCAAAGTACAAAGAAAAGAGAGTTGGGGCAAGGATCTCCCCCTGCTTGACACCATTCTCTACAGGAATGGGTCCCGCCATGCCACCACCAACATTGACCCAGGCCTCCATCCTATCATGAAATAATTATAGATACAAAGTGATCCAGACATCCAAGTTTTCCAAGTATTTTCCATAAAAATGGCCTATTTACAGTATCAAAGGCTTTTGTTAAATCAATGAATACTTGGACAAGATCTATATTCTGCTCATAGCATTTCTCTTGCATCTGTCTTGCTGTGAAAATCATATCCATTGTCCCTCTACCAGATAGGAAGCCACATTGAGATTCAGATAGGACATCATTTATGAGACACCTATTCAGGCAGGTAAGAAAAATATTTGCCAGAACCTTGCCAGCAGCTGATTGTAGAGCAATACCTCTATAGTTACCACACATTGTTCTAGCTCTATTTCCTTTATATAGAGGAAGAATAATTGCATCCTTCCAGTCCTTAGACATTGCACCATCCCTCCAGACTACACTAATAAGTTTGTGAAGGGACTGTATGATGTAATCACCACCAAATCACAAGACCTCAGCACAAATTCCATCCTTTCCAGGTGCCCTACCAAGATTCAGTTTACTTATTGATGTCATGACTTCATCTATTGAGGGCATGGAGTTTAAGGAGCCAATGATAGGTCTTTGTTGTATAGTATCAGTCACTGTTTCATCCACAAATGACTCATGGTTTAGGAGTTCGGCGAAGTGTTCAATCCAGTGACCTGTGATTTCTGTTGATTTAGTAAACAGAGTGGAAGACTCTTTGGAAAGCAAAGGAGCTGATGTGGAGCTCTTAGGCCCATAAGCTTGCTTCATAAGATGGTAAAGCTTCTTACTGTCATTTGCATCAGCAGCAGCCTGAACATCACAAGCAAGATCCTCCCACCAAGTGTTCTGCATCTTCCTGAGAGATCGCTGCAGTAGTGATTTTACACTGCTATAGTAGGCAAGTGCTAGACTTCGCTGCACAGCAGACAGTCCTCTGTGTAGCAATACATTGTGGACATGGCGCTTTACCACTAATAGTCGCTGAACTTCAACATCATTTTCATCAAACCAGTCTCTGTGTCTGGCAGTAGCATATCCCAGTGTATCAGCAGCACATTGAAGAACCTGGTCTCGAAAATCTTCCCATGCTGCAGTATTTTCAATGCTGGACAAGCGAGTCTGAAGCTCTTTCCTCATTACAGAATCATATATCTTGTAGACATTCAGACGCCAAGGAATGTCGACTGGTCCTCTTCTCTCTTTCACTCTAATCATCATCCGGAACTTTGCTTGCGCCAGACTATGATCTGTCCAGCATTCCGATCCATAAAAGGATTTGACGTTACAAATGTCATAGATGTCACGCTTGCGGATGGTGACATAATCCAGCAAGTGCCAGACTTTAGACTTTGGATGCATCCACGTTGTTGTTTGATCACCTTTGTGCATAAAATGAGTAGTTGCGATATAAAGTCCATGTTCATCACAAAGCTCCAATAGCATGAGACCATTGCTATTCATTTTCCCTACTCCAAAACGTCCTAGAGAGTTCCATGTTTGACAGTCTGTTCCAACCCTGGCATTGAAATCCCCCCAGTAGAATGACCTTATCAGAATTGGAGATTTTTCTAAGTATGGCTCTGAGCTGGATATAAAAGATAGTTTTATCTTCATCACAGCTAGACAAGACGGCGAGCTGGCAGACACGTTAGCGCGCCGGGCGAATTGCTTAGCGGTATTTCGTCTGTCGTTGCGTTCTGAGTTCAAATTCCGCCGAGGTCAACTTTGCCTTTCATCCTTTCTGGGTCGATAAATAAAGTACCAGTTTCCCATTGGGGGCGATATAATCGACTTAATCCCTTCGTCTGTCCTTGTTTGTCCCCTCTATGTTTAGCCCCTTGTGGGCAGTAAAGAAATATATCTTCATCAAAGCTAGACAAAGCACTTATTAGAGTAGCAAACTGCCTACCTTTCAAGTGCAGTCATTCATTTATAGGAACAGGGAGCTCTTCCAACTTCTTAAGGATATCAGATCGAACTGCAAATCCAACACCAGCCTCTCTGCACTCCTCCTTCTGTCTTCCCTTCCAAAAAAAGGTGTATCCACTTCCTACTTCCTCAAGCTGACCATCACTTTCTATATGAGTTTCTGAGAGTGCAGCTATATCAATGTTATAACAGTTCAGCTTATGAGCAACAAGTGCAGTACGTCTTTCAGGCCTACAATCACTCTTGTGCACATTCCAATAGGAAATGTTTAAGCTCCATCCAGATTTTGTAAATAAAAGTCTCGTTGTTTTTCAAGTGCAGGATGGACATCCGTCAGTCGTGCTAAACTGACAAGATATAGAAAGACAGGCAATTTTTGGTCCACCTTTTCTAGAACCTCCCCGGCCTCCAGGTGAGCAGTGCCCCTCTCCAAATGAAACTGCTCAGACACCCATACAGCAACCGAATCCTACCGCTGTCTTGGGCAACAAGGAGACAACTTTATATCTAGCATGGGCCGCCTACGTGCAGGTCGCTGACTACATGCTTCCAACCCGTCAGGTCTGCATGCTTCACTACCTTCCCATTGCCGCAGGACTTCCAAATAAAAAATAAAATAAAGATATATAAATATATATTAAAAATGTAGATACATATATACTAAAAATAAGATAAATATATAGAGAGGAAAAAGAAAAAATGCACATATTGAGTAGAGGCCAGCAATGCCTGTGCAAAGTTTTAGGTCCAATAAGGCTTGCACGACACCTCATAGACCCTCTCCACTTTATTGGCATTATCCAGAGACAAGCCAGAGCAAGAAGTCTGGTGCCTATATGAGTCACAGGCTCAGGTATGTGGGAGCACCGTGATCTCTAGCACAAACCAAAGATCCCCAAAATGTCCAATGCCATTTCCTGCATATCTGGTTTTATATCAGAGTGACTTTCTCCTAGAGACATGCTTCAACAGAAACTGAGGGGTCCCTCACTCCCAGTGGCCTTTCAGCACGCCAGACACCATCCCAGAATTTCTGTGTACCCGTGCTATCGCTAGATAGCTGTTGAGCCTGCAGTAAGTTCATCCAACCTTTCCTATAATTCTGCATTGTATAAATATTAATACACACACACACACACACACACAATATGGTGCAGGTATGACTGTATGGTTGACAAGTTTGCTTCACAACTATGTGGTTTTTGACTGGCATGAAGTTTCAATTAAGAAAGAGTCGGTGTACTAAGAGCATCATATGGCACCTTGAGCAAGTATCATAGCCTTAGGTCAAGTAAAACCTTATAAGTGAAATTCCATGTCTAAGATATCATTTATATATTTGGGTGGTAAACTTAATCTATCCCCTGGTTTAACACCACCACTTGGTCCTTCAACAGTCATCCACTCTGTTGTAAGTATTCCAGTCAGATCTTCTGCAGGCGTAGGAGCGGCTGTGTAGTAAGTAGCTTGCTTACGAACCACATGGTTCCAGGTTCAGTCCCACTGCGTGGCACCTTGGGCAAGTGTCTTCTACTATAGCCTCGGGTGGACCAAAGCTTTGTGAGTGGATTTGGTAGGCGGAAACTGAAAGAAGCCCGTTGTATATATGTATATATATATGTATGTTTGTGTGTCTGTGTTTGTCCTCCCAACATCACTTGACAACCGATGCTGGTGTGTTTACGTCCCTGTAACTTAGCGGTTCGGCAAAAGAGACCGATAGAATAAGTACTAGGCTTACAAAGAATAAGTCCTGGGGTCAATTTGCTCGACTAAAAGGTGGTGCTCCAGCATGGCCACAGTCAAATGACTGAAACAAGTAAAAGAGTAACAATAACTTCTTCCTGCCAGTTTTAGAGGCCCAGACACTCATTCCACATTTGGGTAATTCAAAAATGTAGGTATCTTTATAGCTGATATTCCCAGTGGATGGAGTTTATGGCTGATCCTCTCTTATTAGATATATAACCATATATTATAAAATTTCTGGATTATTCCATGCTGTAAATGGAGAACTATTTACAATATTTGATTACATTCCTTTTACATTCTGAGTTCAAATACTACCAAAGTTACCTTTGTTTTTCAGTCATTTATAGTCAGTTACATGAAATACTAGTGATATACTGTGCTCCGCTGTTACAATTTGTACTAAATACAGAATACTAAATGTTACATTTTCTTGCTAATTCTCTTTATATCTATCTTCACAGATTCCCTTTTTTGAATGGAACTCAATGGCATTGTCAGACTGGCCAGAAAAAGTGGAGTATCTCAGCAAAAAGATATTCAGATGACCTTCACTACAAATTTAGATATTTCAATAAAGTTGCTTCTCTAAAACAGAAAATTTGGTTTTAATCAGAATTATTGTATGGAAATTTTGTATAAAATAAAAGGAACAAATTTCTGTATAAATGAAAGGAACAAATGAGAAAATGCTTGAAAATCATGTCTAAACTTTTATTTTTTCATAGCAATAAATTACCTCCAAGGGCCCACTGCGTGGCACATTGGGTGGGTGTCTTCCACTATAGCCCTGAGCCGACCAGAGCTTTGTGATTGAATTCGGTAGGTGGAAGTTACTGCCGTGTGTGTATGTGTGTGTATAGTTGCTCAGTGCTTCTCCGAAAGAGAGAGAGGGCTTTGGTTGATCCAAGACTGTTGGTAAAACACTCTTGCCCAAGGTGCTGGGCAAAGAGATCAAACCCAAAATCATGCAGTTGTAAAACAAGCATTTTAAATCAGAAAACCTTGCAATGAACGATACACGTGTTAGTTATAATGATGAACTGTGCCTCCCCATTTTGAAGTAAAAGACCCAAGTCAAATCTCGTGCTGGTGTTTTACTGTGTTTCTGGGGCTAGACATTTCATTTCACACTACTTCAGAAGTTGGTCTGTCAGACATAAATACCAGATCAGCTTGGAGAGCACCAATAGGGGCTGATCGACTGTTAATACGTATCTCTGCAATATCAACAAAACTGATTATCCTTTAAGCTCTAACCCAGTATCCAGTAAATTAATTACTGGTAATTACATCACAATAAATCTGTTGCCTGTAATTATATCACAAGTTAATTACATTGGCAATTCATCACCATGCTAAATATACTGTCAGTATATTTTATTACCATTGAGTAGATTTGTCATTAAACTTTATTTAAAGAATAATTGTATTACATTTCATTCATTTATTTTTGCATCTGCTTTTCCATGCAGGCTTGGGTCAGTTGAAGACTTACTGAGGCAGTATTTTACAGCTCACCTACACATAATCTACCTCTGCTTTGCCCTTCCTCTGTCTACTAACCCATGCCAGCATGGAAAACATAAGTAAAATGATGATGATGCTCTTATCCCCATCTGTACTATCAGTCATCACCTCCTCTCCCATCTCATGTATCATCCAATCGCTTGTCCACGATTCACTGGATCCACACCTCAACCCTCCCATAGTCATCATCTACTCTTCCCCACCTACCCACCATCTATTCATCATCAACCACTTCTCAACCCTTGTTCTTCAGTACATTAACCTCCTCCCCATCTCTAACCATCCCTCATTCTCCCCTTACACTCTTACAACTTCTCCCTACTCTCACTCCATGTTCCTCTGTCCCCACTCACACTTCTGTTCACCTTCTTATACATTCAGGGTCCATCCTGGTACTTCACCACTATTTTATCTCTTTCCAGGCACATGGCTTAGTGGTTAGGGTATTCAGCTCACGATTATAAGGTCATGAGTTCAATTTCTGGCAGCATGTTGTGTCCTTGAGCAAGACAATTAATTTAACATTGCTCCAGTTCACTCAGCTGGCAAAAATGGATTGTACCTGTAATTCAGATGGGCCAGCCTTGTCACACTTTGTGGCACGCTAGATCTCCTTGTGAACTGTGTTAAGTCTGTGGAGTGCTCAGCCACTTGCGATGTTAATTTCACAAGTAGGCTGTTCCATTGATCAGATCAACTGGAACCCTTGTCATAACCAATGGTGTGCCAAAAAAATCTTTTTCTATCTCCACCCCCAGTTACTCCCACCCTCTCATCTATAATATGAGTAGCCATTTAAGTCCTCTACAGCGTGAAACCTTTTTTGATATTTTAACTTCTCATTTCCAAGCACAGAGCCATCATCCTTTCCTGTAGTCCTACTCAGTTGAAGGGAATCTTAGTGCTGGTGCCATGTAAAAACATCCAGTACTCTCTGCAAAGTTGTTTGGAAGAGCATCCTATTGGAGAAACACGCTAATGCAGACATTGAAGCATGATGTAGTCCTTAGGCATTTGGATCCAGTCAAACTATCCAATACATGCCAACATGAAAGATGGCCATTATATGACGACATTAACTATGTGTGTGTGTGTATATATTCATATTTATATATATATAAATAGAGAGAGAGAGAGAGAAATAGTTAAGGAGTATCATCATCATTTAACATCCGTTGTCCATGCTGGCATGGGTTGGACAGTTTGACTGAGCTGGAAGGCTATGCCAGGACCCACTCTGATTTGGCATGGTTTTCTATGGCTGGATGCCCTTCCCAATGCCAACCACTCTGAGAGTGTAATGGCTGCTTTCACATTCCACCAGCACGGGTGCTATTTGCATGACACTGGTATCTACCACAACTGCGATTTTGCTTGGATTGATGGGTCTTCTTCTCAATCATGACATAATGCTAAAGGTCTCAGTCATTGCCTCCATGAGGCCCAACACTCGAAAAGAACTCGGCCACCTTGCCTCCATGAGGCCCAACGCTCGAAAGGAACTCAGCCACTTTGCCTCCATGGTTTATTTTTTACGTGCCACCAGCAAGGGTGGACTTGGCTTGACAGATCCTCTTGAGCAGAGCACATTGCTAAAGGTCTCAGTCACTAGTCATTGTTTCTATGAGGTTCGAAGATCAGGCTTCACCACTTCGTCCCATGTCTTCCTGGGTCTACCTCTGCCACAGATTCACTCAACAGTTAGAGATCAGCACTTCTTTACACAGCTGTTCTTGTCTATACATATCACAGTCGTCTCTATTGCACACCTCTTATACCTAACTTTTCTCTCAAGATGCTTACACTCTGTCAAACATGAACACTGACAGTGAAACATACTAGCTTCATTTTTCCCAAGCCTATGCATGTCCTCAACTGTTATAGCCCATGTTTCACTGCCATGCAGCATAGCTGTTCACACACAGGCATCAAACAATCTGCCTTTCACTCAGAGAGAGAGGCCCTTTGTTGCTAGCAGGGGCAAGAGCTCTCTGAATTTTGCCCAGCCTAATCTTATTCCCACAGCTACGCTCTCTGAACAACCAACTCCACTACTAACCTGGTTGCCTAGATACTGGAAGCTATCTACTACCTCTACCTTGTCCCCCTGGCAGTTAATGGAATCTATTTTCCACACATGTTCAGCATTTATTATGCTTGTGCACCTTCCACATACAAAAGTTACTTTCTCTGTTAACCTTCCTTTGTTGCTGCACCTTTAGTGTGTCCAAAGCTTACACTGGGTGCATCTTATGGAGTTTCTACCTACACTTTTTCTACAGATTGAGCAGGGCCATCTACCTGAGGGGATTTGTGATTTGTCTGTCTTCCTACTTACTATGACTTTGGTTTTTGCTAGGTTAACTCTAAGGCCCTTTATTCCAGATCTTGTTTCCATCCAGACAAAATACTTCATAAGCTCTCTGTTGGTACATCAGGTTAACAATATTACTTAGATTAGTGAGTAATCTTTTGGTAGGGTCCAAAGTTATGGTTTGTCACAATTCTATATTGTAAATCCATGGATGGGCTTCAGATAAACTGATTTTTACAGAGTGATCTATGAGACAAATTGAAATAATGGTCATTACAAATTGAAACACCTAAGAAAATTAATGATACCTTCGTCAGAGCCATTGCTGGAAATAACAAAAGAAGCACTTAAAGAATGGCTATTGTTTCATACAATTTGCTATTTCCAGCGATGACTCTAACAAAGGTATCATTAATTTTCTTAGGTCTTTCAATTTACCTCAATTGATCAATAGACCAATTGAGTAAATGTTTCTTTAATGACTACTGGAAACAGCTGTAAGCCAAATTTGATATAATAAAGGAATCATATGTAATGACCATTATTTTAACTTGTCTTATAATAATAATTATTTGAGAGAATATAAATCCAAACTTACAGGGGAAAAAAAATTCAATTTAGAAATACTAAATCAAATTTCAAACAATATAATATATATATATAAAAAATTAGAAAAAAACGCCTTTTATCAATTCGAAATGAACAATTAAATTACACCATCTAGAAAATTACATATAATAGAAATATTAAAATTAAAATAACAATGAAATATCAATGATTAAGTAAATAGCAAAAAAATAATAAAAACGTATATAATTGGTAGAATAACGACACGTGTTTTGTGGCTATATTTAAGAAACGATTATAGTAGTAGTAAAATCATTTCGATATAAATATAGCCACTCATCAGGTTAAAAATAAACTAGAATAATAAAATAATTGATTAATAAATATACTTTTATATATATATATAAAAATACTAAATATACATTAAGTGAAAACTAAAACAATACTTAAATTATTAAATACTTTAAAATTAATTAAAATACACAATGCTAGTACAAGTCATTAAATTATAATCAAAATAAGAAATGGTTCAAATATAGACAAACTCATTAAATAAGCTAACTATATAATTAATATACATGTGTAGAATCTATAGATTTAATATATCAATCTATAACATAGTTGACTAAATATCAATTAATATAATACCTAATTAACTTAAAATTTAATATTACATAATAAATATGCCACCTAATAATTAAATAATATATTGTCTAACGAAATTAATTCTCAAATTAAATTAAATGTAATACGTTAGATCTCTTTATATATATATGTGTATGTATTTTAAATTATATACGTTTTTATTATTTTTTTTGCAATTTACTTAATCATTGATATTTTATTGTTATTTTAATTTTAATATTTCTATTATATGTTCTATTATATAATTTTCTAGATGGTGTAATTTAATTGTTAATTTTGAATTGATAAAAGGTGTTTTTTTTCTAATTTATATATATATGTACACACAAACACACACACACATCCATATGATTTATGCTGTGGTGCTTAGAAGCAATGTACGTTACCAGAATCTCTGACTGAAGTCAAATACCACTCCAAATCCTTGTTATAATATCCATGTGAATTGATTTCGGACTGGCTAGCTTGTACAGGACATGGAATGATATAATATATAAAATGAATTGTAATTTGAATGCATTTAATGTGTTTCAGATAATTGTGCAATAGATAAAAAAGGAATTTCATCACTTATACAAAATCTTCTGTTAAGACAACTACAGAAGATTTTGCATAAGAAATGAAAGTTCCTTTTCATCTATCGCACAATTATCATGTATTAAATGCATTCAAAATATCACTACTTGGTTTGACTTCATTTTATATGTATACACACACACTATATCATCATCATCATTGTTTAATGTCCATTTTCCATGCTGGTATGGATTGAACAGCTTGACTGAGGTCTGGAAACCAGCGGCTGCACCAAGCTCCAATTTGATCTAGCAATGTTTCTACAGCTGGATGCTTTTCCTAATGCCAACCTATTCTATATATATAATGGGCTTTCATCAAGTTTCTATCTACCAATTTTACTTACATGGTATTGATCAGTCTATGCTATTGTATAAAAACTTGTCCAAAGTTGCTACACAGTAGGGTGCAGCTTGAGACCACGTTGTTAAAAGAGCAAAAAGAATTTCAAAAAATATAATTTTGATCATTATCATCAATTTATACATGGAAAACAGTCTCTAAAAATGCAGTAAAAAAAATAGCACTTTTTTTTTAAATTGGAGGAAGAAAAAATACATTTTAAAAAGACAAATTACGAGTAATTCGTCTTAAATATTCCAATATTTCATGATTTTAATATTCATTGATGATGCCTTGAATTCTTGCTACACTCTCTTTGTATTTTTTATTGTGATGTGGAATGTCTGCAACAGCAATTCACTCTTTGATTATTATTCTTTCAAGATTTCTAAAAGAATTTTCCTAATCACAGTATGGGATTTTCTTGTCTTTTGAATCTGTTTTAATGAATGCAACGTATTTATTCTTCTAATAAAAATTTTAATATTTAATGATGTAGTTAGTCTGCGGATAAAGAATCATGACAATGCATTTACCAGTGTTGTATCTGGCATAACAATGAAGAATTTACCTATGATGTATTGGCTCATAATGTAATTACCATGTGATGAAAATCGGCAGCAATTCGATGACTGGCATCCGTGCCAGCGGGGCGCAAAGAGCACCATACGAGCGTGATTGTGGACAGAGCAGCTAACTGGCTTCCATGCCAGTGGCACATAAAAGGCACCATTCGAGTGTGATCGTTACCAGCATCGCCTTAGTGGCACATGTAAAAACATTCGAGCGAGGTCATTGCCCATACCACCTGACAGGGCCCCGTGCCGGTGGCACATAAAAGCACCCACCGCACTCTCAGAGTGTTTGCCATTAGGAAGGGCATCCAGCTGTAGAAACTTTGCCAGATCAAGATTGGTGCCTGGTGCAGCCATCTGGTTCGCCAGCCCTCAGTTAAATCATCCAACCTATGCTAGCATGGGAAGTGGACATTAAACAATGATGATGATGCTCCATGTTGGCATGGGTTTGATGGTTTGACAAGATCTGATGGGCCCAAGGACTGCATTATGCTCCAGTGTTTGCTTTAGTATGGTTTCAACTGCTGGATGCCCTTCTTCATGCCAACAACTTTACATTGTGTACTGAGTGCTTTTTACATACCACCTGCACTAATGAGGTCATCATAAAGCTTGCAAGACTATAAACCCTAAGGGCAACTTTATGCTAGGAGACAAGGAGTAATGATGGGTAAAGTATGAGAAAAAAGGGCTGGAGCAGAACAGGTTTCTTGCTGTTGAGAAGCTACATAACTACTCGCATTTCGGAAGAGAGAGTGGGAATGATCAAGTGGAGATGGAGAGCAATAAAAATAGTGGTAATGAGATATCAGAGGGGACCTTCAAAGAATGAGTGGGTCAGAGGGACCAGGAGTGAAATTACAGGTGCGACATTTACCAGGATGTAATTGTCTTGCAATGACATCACAGCTAACCCTTTGAAATATCAACAGAACTGATCCCTCTTTCAATACATATCTGTGAAAAAACAATAGAGTAGGCAATTGATTGTATTCATCATAGCAGTTATTTGGTCTTTTGTGATCATATATATACACACACACACACACATGCATGACTGTGCAGTTAAGAAGTTTGCTTAACAACCATATGGTTTTGGGTTCAGTCCCATTATGTGGCACCTTAGGTAAGTTTCTACTATAGCCCCAGGCTGATCAGTGCCTTGTGAATGAATTTGGTAGACAGAAACTCTGCAGAAGCCTGCCATGTGTGTGTGCATGCATGTTTGTTTCTTAATACTTGACAACTAGAGCTGGTTTGTGTACATCCTCATGACTTAGCAGTTCAGCAAAAAAAGACTGATACAATAAGTATCAAATTTAAAATAAGTAACAAGGGAAGCTTGATCTTTGCTAGGGTACTACTTCGAAGACAGTACCCCTGCATATCTGCAATCCAGTTTCTTAAACAAATTAAACAATAAATATATATTATGTTGGAAAGAAAGTCCTATTGCATTTTAAACGTACGTTTTTCAATACTGACTGTAAAATAAACATTAATTTTTACATTCTGTTCTTTCTTTCTTTGCAAATTACTTTATACTATTGTGGTTAAATTCATATCAATTTTACCCTTTTAAAATTTGTTTAAATCAGACCTATGTCAGACACTCCATATTATATGAATTCAAAAGGTGCTCTTCAGCAATAGAAACAGCATGAAATATTTATTCTGTCTATGGAAATTAAGCTGTAAGTGTCTGGTCATATCAACAATTATTTGGCCATCTTCACTTGGAAAATTTTTCTCTAGCAAATTCCTCTTGATCTGGACAAACAAATTCTGTCAATATTGAGCATCTGAAAACTGTAGTCAAGTAAAATCCAAAGCAAAGTGTGTTGGAATTAGCAAAACAATTCAAGTCACACTTCAATCCTAAAACACCTTCATGAATCTAGGAAAATTGTCTGAACTTGGTCAATAGATCCCTTAGTGTCTGACTGCTTCTCAGTTTAATCAAAGAGTTGCCCTCTCTCTACTCATCATTGAAGAGTTGATATAAATGATGAAAAATGGGTTTTCTATAAAAAATGTCTAATGAAAATGACAATGGTTATCACCCATTGAAATGGAGAATCCATCCCAAAACCAGAACTACATACAAAAAAGTTATGCTCTATCTTTGGTGGGATATGAAAGGTGTCATCTATTAGAAAGTGTTAAGCGAAAATTAAACAGTTAATGCAGAGAAGTATTGCCATAACAGTTAATGCAGAGAAGTATTGCCATAACAGTTAATGCAGAGAAGTATTGCCATAACAGTTAATGCAGAGAAGTATTGCCATAACAGTTAATGCAGAGAAGTATTGCCATCAAATTGAAGCATTGAACAAAAATCTGCAGAAAACATGCACATCATTGATCAGTCATAAAGGAGTGTTGCTCTTACATAATAATGCAAGACCACATATTTCCCAAACTACCTGGAAAAGATTATGGCACTAAATATGGAAGTTTTGTCTCATCCTCCTTACACTCCTGATCTTGCTCCATCTGACTATCATCTTTTCAGATCATTGCAACATTATTTAGAAAGAAAGCATTTTATTAATTGTAAAGAAATTAAAAATGATATTCAGAGTTTCTTTGCTTTGAAATGTGAAGAATTTTATGCCTGAAGAAACAACAATTTGCCAAATACATGAGATTATGTTATCAATAACGAGTAAAAATATCATCTTGATAAAATATGTTAATTAAGACCAAAGAAGTTTTTGTTTCTTTCCCATTTTGAGATGCAACACAACTTTCTTTCTGACCTAATATATATTAAAAAACTATATTATGGTACCAATTCACAGTTGCACTAAACTATTGATAAGTACATAGCACCGATGGGAAGTCACAATCTATTAACCTTTTAGTTTGTAAGTCAAACATTGTAACGACTTAGCTAATCGTAAATCTATATTAATAGATATCCCTTTCAATAAAACATCAGATTAGTGACGTTAATACTGGGATTATACAGCATGTATTAGGATTACTGAAGACGTAGACCAATAAATAACTGTGGTGGAGATGGTGAGGATTTGTGGTTGAATTGGTAGTTATTGTCACATAGAATATTCATTCATACAGACTAGCAGCAGCAGCAGCAGTAGTAGTAGTAGTAGTAGTAGTAGTAGTAGTAGTAGTCAGCTAGATAACCCAAGTGTGATGCCAGTAAATTGTGTTTATGTACTGCATGAAGTGAGCCACTATGATGCTTCAATCTATTCTTCTGAATGAGGTTGAAACACCATTTCTGGTTAAAGGTCGTTAGATCAATTTCATTAAAAACAATGGCATGAAAATGGTCCCTTGCAATCCTAAAAGGCAGTCGCATAATCTACTTCTTGTGGCCCAATCTGGTAACCCTGCAGGTCAATGCTATTTACAGATTTTATTGTAGGTTGAAAATAAGAATGAGACAGTTATGCTTTTCTCAATATATGGCTGTGTGGTTAAGAAGCTCACTTTGCAACCATGTAGTTTCCAGTTCAATCCCACTGCATGACACTTTAGGCAAGTGTCTTCTACTATAACCCTGGATCCACCAATGCCTTATGAATGATTTTGGTAGACAGAAACTGTGAGGAATCTTCTGAGTGTGTGAAGGCATGTGGCTTAATGGTTAGGGTATTTGGTTCACAATCGTAAAGTCATGAGTTCAATTCCCAGCAGCACATTGTGTCCTTGGGCAAGACACTTTATTTCACCCTGCTTCAGCCCACTCAAAAATGAGTTGTACCTGTATTTCAAAGGGACAACCTTATCACTGTATGTGTCATGCTGAATCTCCCTGAGAACTACATTAAGGATATGTGTGTATGTATATATATATGTATATATATATATATATACACACACACACACACATATATGTGTGTGTGTGTTTGTGTGTGTGTATATGTGTATATGTGTGTGCGTGTGTATATGTGTATATGTGTGTGTGTAGTGTGAGTTTTTGTGTCTGTATTTGTCCCACCACCACCACTTAGCAACCAGTGTTGGTTTGTTTACATCACCTTAACTTAGCAGTTTGGTAAAAAAAAGACCAATGGAATAAGTACCTCTCTTTTAAAAAAATAAGTACTGAGGTCAATTTGTTCAACTTAAAACCCTTCAAGGCAGTAACGCAACATGGCTGCAGTCCAATGACTGAAACAGGTAACAGATAAAAGAAAAGACAAAAAAAGGTGGGGAATAGCTTCATTGAATATATGAAAACAGGGTACCTATTTCATTAACTATGAGTTGATATCCACTACACATCACTGACAACACAAATAATGGTAAGTAATCAGAGTCAGTGAATTATTGGGACAGTATACTGAATATTATCAGTAAATAATTATAACAGATATATTTTAAAACAGTTGCATGATACAACAGATATATTTTAAAATAAATATAGTCAAAACAGATATACAATAATTATATTCTAAAACACATGCCCTTACATCAGCAATATTACCACCATCATGGGCCCAAGAAGCAATATCACATACGACACCACATCTGTTACACTTCTGCGAATCTCATATACTGCATCATATGCAAACTCTGCAGTGCTCTTTACATTGGACAAACATGGCAACACCTTGGGATCACTTTCTTGAACACAACAGAAGCATAATGCTATGTATGCCAGGCCAACCTGTCACCACCCATTTCAACATAGTGAATCATTCTATTGCAGATTTATCAGTGTGTGGCATGGTCTTGCACCATAGACCACCCCTTCTTTAGGAAGGATTGAATCCGAAACATTGGATATTCCACTCCTCATAGCAAGTTCACTGTACCCCTTTCACTTTTTTCTATATTCTAAAACAGTTATATTATACAAAATATATTATCTAAAGAAGTTTTAGCAACAGATATATTCCAAAACCAATGTAGAACAGTTATATTCTAAAACAGATATACAACAGATATATTTTAAAACAATTATATCATATGATAGTTGCATTTGGCAACTGATATATTCAAAAAACATGTGTTCTAAAATAAATATACAGAATGTCTGAGCTAAATTGGATCATTTTTGTCTCCTTTTGTCAAGAACAACTTGGTGTATTGGTGAACAGTCAATGGTGTTGGTGAACATAAAGATTAAAGTTGTAGTTGAGAAAAAAGTTAGCTGACATGGAGGACTGGAAGCCGTCTGAATACTGGAAAAGAATTACCTGTATCATGACGATTCATGCCAGGGATCAAGATGCTGACATCAAGACTGCTGCTCAATGTTCTGTGAATACAGTAAAAGCTTTAAGATGTGACAAGAACAGCTGCAATGGAGACTATAACCCTTTCGTTACCGTATTTATTTTGAGATGCTCTGTGTTTCTTTCAACTATTTTAAATATAACAAAGAATTTAGTAAAACAACTTAATTATCATTAATCTAGTGTTAGGAACGTAAATTGTGACTAAGGCTTGGTGGAATATTTTAATTCAAAACTTATGAAAACAAGACATTTTACCACAGAGCCAGAGCTGGTTTTGGCCGGGTTAGTAACAAAAGGGATAAAGTCATGGCCAGCAGGAAGAGACACCACAGGAATCCTGACTATATTTGCATGCTGGAATTCATCCAACAGGACTTCAGGCTCAGTTCAGACAGCTGTGTGAAGCTGTGGTCAATCCGTAACTGGAGAGGTTGATGCTGGATTCAGCTCCTAGAAAGAGCCAAGTAATGATTATCAGAGAATTTCTATGACTTCACCCAACACCAATTTCCCCAATTCTCCCAACTGTAATCCCATGGATTACTATGTGTGGAGCATGATTGAGAAAGACACCAACCACACTGCCTGCAACACCAAGGCTGAGCAGATAGCCAAGATCAAGAAGGTGCTTGAAGATCTCAGGGACACAGTGAGGAATGCATACGCAAGGTTCCAGAGCCATCTTGAGGATGTGGTGGAAGCTGAGGGTGACTACTTCAAATAAACTGTTATCTCCCAGCCATAATCTAGTGGATGTTTTTCGATATATTTTAAATACTTTTATCTTCAGGTTGGATATAATGGTTTCTTTTTTACTTATGCAAAGTGTCAAATTTAGCCTGAACAACTTGTTCAATAGATATCTTTATATATAAAAGTGAGGTTGTGTGCTGTCTGTCTCCTACGATTTAGATTCCTAACTACTCCCACATTTTGCGGTGCAGTTTAACCAAAACCAGGTATCTTATAGTCGTGATTCATAAAAAAAATTTACCATCATTTTTTTCCATTTTAATGCATTTTTTCGTTATTAAATAAGGGAAGTAACTCTCTAAAAATGTCTACGATGAGTCAACGATTTTTTAAAAAATTTACCATCATTTTTTTTCCATTTTTAATGCATTTTTTTGCTATTTTTTGGCTATAACTCTCTAAAAATGCTTATATAGTTATTTCCCTTACAAACCCGAGCAACGCAGGGCGATACTGCTAGTATTCTATAAAATAGTTTTATATTCTAAACAAATACATTATACAAGCTATATGAGTGTGTGTCATCATCATCATCGTCATCGTCATCGTTTAATGTCCGCTTTCCATGCTGGCATGAGTTGGACGGCTTGACTGAGGAATGGCAAGCCAGAAGGCTGTACCAAGTTCAATCTGATCTGACAATGTTTCTACAGCTGGATGCCCTTCCTAATGCCAACCACTCCGAGAGCGTAGTGGGTGCTTTTTACGTGCTAACAGCATGAGTGTATATATATATATATATATATATATATATCCATATATGTTATAAAACATATTTTTAAAATTATATAATATAAAATCATTATATATTAGATATAATTTTTTTTTTCAAACATTTAAAAAAATATTATTTCTAATTCAACAGTGGTTGTTTTGTTTTTTCTTTCATATCACGTTTATTTACAAATGAAAACTGATAAAATAATAAGAAATAAGAATAGCAGAGGAGTATTGTATAGCAGAGAAGAGTATTATATATATAAAAAAAAAGGGAGAGTATTGTATAAAAGAGGATCGTATTGAATAAGAGAGAGGAGTTTTGTACTTTTTGTATAAAACAAGCAAATGTGAGATTTCATATAAGGCAGCCACTATTTGTAATAAAGCAGGAATTTGGGTAGAATATTGATTTTGCTACTGCAAAGAGCCGCCAAACCAGAACCTACACTTCACTAACCTACTGGATAAATGTGGCAACAAAATATAAATATGCTAATTTAACCCTCCTTAATACAGATAGTTGTTACTTCAGAACATTAATTAGGTAAATATTGGCAGCTGGTTCCTTTTTCAGTGACTACCCTCACTGCTCCAATTATCAAAAGAATCCACACAACACTAAGATTATTTTAAAGTTTTTTATGTTTGTTTTTTTTACAAAGACGTGGCATAAGAAATAGAAGTTAAATCATTTGTTCCCTTCCATAAAGTAATGTAAAGATGTAGATACAGGCATTGCTTTGTGGTTAATGTGGTGTGTGCGAGATTCGAATATAAAGGCACCTACCTCCTCTTCGCTCTGATAGAAACCCTTCAGTGGTAACGGATCCTTCAACACAGCCCCGACCCGAACACTAAAGATAGCAGCTGCTTCACCCAACCTTAGCAACGTCTTCACAAGTCTTAACACATCGACGACCCTCGTTTGAAAGGCCGAAATCGCCGCTCGCTGCGCGCGCCTCACGGCTGCCCCTTCCAGTTGGCCCCAACTTCCGGTCAGCTCACCCAGCTGCTGACGTCATCCCACAGTTAATAGGCTTTTTTTTTCTTCATAACCACATGGTTTCAAGGTCCAGTTCCACTGTGTGACACCTTGGAAAAGTGTCTTCAGCTATAGCCCTGCACCAACCAATGCCTTGTGAGTAAATTCGGGAACTGAAAACTGCACAAAGCTAACATATATGTATGTAAAGAGAAAGAGAGAAAGAGCGGGAGAGTGAGATGTATGAGAACATGTTTGTGTTTGTTCCCCACTACTTGATAACTGGTGTTGCTTTGCTTAGGTCTCTTAACTTACCAGCTTGGCAAAAAGAGATCAATAAAATAAGCTACCAGACTTAAACGAATAGTGAAGAAGCTTGATGTCATCAATTAAAAACTTCAAGACAGAGCACAGCATGGCCACAGCGCAATATCAGAAAAAGTAGAAGAATAAAAAAAAAACAAGTTTAGCCAAATGGTTAATGAGTTTGCTTCACATTCACAAGAACCCAGATTTGATCTCACTGGGAAGCATCTTGGACAAATATCATTTTCTATAGCTTCAGGCCAACCCATACCTTAGGAGTGAAACTGAATATAAATGGAAACTGTATAGAAGTCTGTTGTAGCTCAGCATTAAACTACACAGTACTCAGTCCCAAATCACCCAGTACTCAGTTCCAGATCATGCAGTACTCAGCCTCAAATCATCCGATGCTCAGCCTCAAACCACTCAGTCCTTTACCTCAAACGACTCGGTCCTTTACTTCAAACCACCCAATGCTCAGTATCAAACTACTCAGTCCTCAACCTCAAACCACTCAGTACTTTGCCTCAAACCACCTAGGATTCACTCTCAAACTACTCAGTATTTAAAACTCAAACTATCCAATACTCAACTCTGACCACCTCAGTGTTCAATCCTAGACCACTCAGTATTCAGTATCAGATCAACCAGTACAAGAACAGCTCCAGTACTCAGTTTCTATCCTTAATCTCCCCTAATTGTCTCAGTCCAAATGTATAGAAATATTTCTTTCATCTTTTACCACTTACTTGTTGTAGCCATTCGACTGCAGTCATGCTGGGGCAACTGCTTTGAAGAGTTACCAAATTATGGGGATGTAAACAAACCAACAGCAGTTCTCAAGCAGTGGTGGGGGTGGAAAAAATACAGATGCAAAGACACAAGTGCAAAGACAATGGTCTTCCACACAATTTCTGTTGACAAAATTCACTCACAGGGCATTGGTCAGCCCGGAGACACTTGCCCAAGGTACTGCACAGTGGACTGAACCCAAGACGACATAGTTGAGAAGCAAGCTTCTTAAGCACAGAGCCATGTCTGCATCTATGGGAGGGTGATAATCAATTACATCTTCTAGTGCATTATTTCACTGACCCTGAAAGGATGAAAGGTAACGTCAGCTTCAGTGGAATTTGAACTCTGAACAAACATAGAGTCAGAAGAAACAGCACTAACAATTCTACCAGCTCACATCATCATCATCATTATCACTGTTTAACGTCCGTTTTCCATGCTAGCATGGGTTGGACGGTTCGACCGGGATCTGAAAAGCCAGGAGGTTGCACCAGGCTCCAGTCTGATCTGGCAGAGTTTCTACAGCTGGATGCCCTTCCTAACACCAACCACTCCATATGTGTAGTGGGTGCTTTTTACATGCCAGTGGCACAGGGCCCAGAGGAGGCTGGCAAACAGCCACGATCGGCTGGTGCTTTTTACGTGTCACCGGCACAGGTGCCAGTCAGGCGGAGCTGGCATCGGCCATGTTCAGATGGTGCTTTTTATGTGCCACCGGCACCTTGAGAAATGAGAAATATTTGCATTAAAATTCCCAATGGTAAAAGAAACAACAGAACACAGCGGTAAACAACAACAATAACAATAGCAACAACATTAGCAGCTACAAGATCAACAACAACAGCAGCAACACAAATACTAATCAAAACAAAGAAGGGAATAGTTTCAGTTCCAGGTGATGACTCAATTGCTACATCATTATTTCCATAAAATGATTCCATCCAATTCACATTCTTATTGTAATTAGGTAAACTGGAAAACCATTTTATAGCTTTGTAAAGGGAACAGTACAGTACAATACATACTCTCTCTCTCTCTCTCGCTCGCTCTCTCCCCTCCCCTCCCTCTCTCTCTCCCCCTCTCTCTCTGAGCCACTTTTCACGGCAACAATGTGTTAATGTTTATGAAGTAAGACTGGAAAAACTAATAATTTCCTTCTGGGATATTTATAGCTAGGTTTGTTATACCACTGTGTATGAACAACATCTAATGTTACTACAGAAAGAAAGGTATGACATGCGAATATGAAAGGTACAGACTCCTGTATGTATGGTCACAAAGACAGAGACTGTAGTATGCATGGTCACAAAAATACATATGGTGATATGTATGATCACAGACTGTAGTGTGTATAGCCACAGAGGCACAGATGGTAATATGTATGGCCACAAAGACACAGTAGTCACAAAAGTACACATTGTGGTGTGTATGGTCATAGAGATACAAACTGTCATACATATGGTCATAACGACTCAGACTGTGGTATGTATGGTTACAGAGAAACAACTAGCTTAGACTCCAACCTAGTATATGACTGGTATCTTTTATCAATTCTATAAGGATTAAAAGCAGGGTTGACATTAGGTGTTAACAAATAGAAACATCAAAAGTTCATATCACTAGATGATACACAAATCTATCTTTTCATATACTTCTATATTTATCTCAAACTGCTGAAGTAATAAAGACAACTCTATTGTAAATAGGTACCATGGGGAGGTATGCTTCATCATTGTAACCTGACAAGTGTGGCAGGCATGGCTTTGTGATTAAGAAGCTCACTTTGTGACCATTTTCTTTCAGGTTCAGCCCCACATTGCAGTACCGTGGGCCATCTAATGCCTTGAGTGAATTGGGTAGATGTAAACTACCATTGTGTGTGTGTGTGTGTGTGTATGTATGTGTGTGTGTGCGTGTGTATGTGTGTGTTTGTGCGTGCGTGTGCGTGTGTGCACGCACGTGTGTCCCATTGTGTTGGTTTGTTTACATCCCTGTCCCTCAACAGTTCAGCAAAAGCAACCAGTAGATTAAGTACCAGACTTTACAAAATATGTACAAGGGTCAATTTGTTTGAGTAAACCTTTCAAAGCAGTGCTCCAACATGACCACAGTCCAATGACTGAAACAAGTAAAAGATAACCAGCTACTATAATGAAGATGTTTCACTAAACGTAACACTGTTATCCAAAATATACTGAAAATGAAGACTAAACAGTTCTTTAGTGAATAATGGAGACTCTAACTGAAGTAACTAAGCTACATTCAACCATTAATCTTTAATCCCTTGTCTTTCATGGAGCCATGTCCTTCCATCTGTGCCACTAAGTTGACATTAAACGACCTCTATTTTGCCTAAACCATCTCCTTTAGTATCCTCACTTCTCAAGAGCTTCTACACATTGCCAAGAATCTTGACTAATCTTGACTAATCCCAAGGACTTTCTAACTACCTATGCTAACCCCAGGTGGTAGTGATGGTGAGTGGTGGTGGTGATGGTTGTGGATGTGATGATAATGGTGGTGGTGGTGTTTGTGCTAGCAGTGGCAGCACTGGCAATGGAGTTAGCAGCAGTGGTGGTGGTGGTATTGGTAGTGGCAGTGGTTGTAGTGATGGTGGGTGAGAGTGAGGGTGGAAGTGGTGGTGGAGTTGTTGTTGTTGTTGTTGTTGGTGGTGGTGGTGGTGGTGGCGGCGGCGGCGGCGGCGGTGGCAGTAGTAAAGGCAGAATCAAAGACAGTAGCAGCAATGGTAGTAGTGGTGATGGCAGTATTGACACTTGTGGTAGTGGTGGTTGTGGTGGTAGCTATTGGTGAGTGCATGGTGGTGTTGATGGCAACAGTGGCAATTGTGGTGGTGGTCATAGTGGTGGTAGATGGTGTGTGTGTATGTATGTGTATGTGTGTGTGTGTGTGTGGTGTATGATGGTATGTGTGGTAGTGGTGGTAGTAATGGTGTAGGCAGTTGTAGTGGTGATGTTGGGTAGCTCACAGTGAAGGTGAGTTCCCTCAACATTCCTTAACATAACAAATGCCTCTAAATAGATTTTAATGTCTAGGCAAAGGAAATATTTCAAAGAATTCATTAAAGACTAAAAATAAATAAAACGATGTTTCCATCCAACAGAGAAATCAGAACAAATATTTTAGATATTGAATCAATAACAAACAAAAGACATCAGTTGTGGGAATTACCACTATTTAATGGTAGTTCTGTCTTTAAATCATTTTGGGAAACTTTCCAGAATTATCTTATTTTTTTATCGTTATTATTTATTCATTTTAATTTTTATAATTTTTTTTTCTTTTCTTTTACCTCTTGATAGAAAATGTTCCTCTTGTTTCAAATATTAATCTGTTTTCTGTATATAGGGCAGGGTGGGGTCCAACGGGTGGAATATAAACTGAGATGTACCATGTACTTTATCCCCGTCTGTCTTGATAGACAATGGGTTGCGCCAAGGGTGGGGCCTACTTTGATGATGTGTAGCGTCTGCTGTGACTGAACAGTCCAATTCTAGAGTGGCAGTCCTTGGTACAGTTGCTGCACACGAACATCGATGGGTACGTGTGGGGTGTTGCTGCAGTTGTCCTCCTCCTGTCCCGCCTGTCCAACCACAGCTGTGCTCTCCTCTCCTCAGCCATGGAAACGCCTTTCTTCACCATCCGACGCCAGGCAGAGCGGTCAGCAGCTGTTTCCTCCCACGTGTCCACACAGATGTTGGCAGTCCTCAGGTCGCGCTTGCACACGTCCCTGTATCGTAGCTGTGGACGTCCCTTGGGTCGGGATCCCATGGTGAGTTCGCTGTACAGGATGTCTTTAGGCATGCAACCGTCCTGCATGCGGCAGATGTGTCCGAGCCAGCGCAGTCGTCTCCGCACGAGGAGAGCATACATGCTTGGCATATTAGTCTGTTCCAGGATGACTCCGTTTGGTACTCAGTCCTTCCAGGAGATGCCAAGGATCCGTCGAAGACTCCGCATGTGGAAGCCGCTGAGGCGGCATTCCTGCCGGGTGTATGTTGTCCAGCTCTCGCTGCCGTAGAGTAGGGTGCTCAGCACGCAGGCTCGGTACACTGCGATCTTGGTGGTTATTGTGAGCATGTTGTTTTCCCACATGGTTCCGGGTTCAATCCCACTGCGTGGCATCTTGGGCAAGTGTCTTCTGCTATAGCCCCGGGCCGACCAATGCCTTGTGAGTGGATTTGGTAGACGGAAACTGAAAGAAGCCTGTCATATATATGTATATATATATATGTGTGTGTGTGTGTGTGTTTGTCCCCCTAGCATTGCTTGACAACCAATGCTGGTGTGTTTATGTCCCCGTCACTTAGCGGTTCGGCAAAAAGAGACCGATAGAATAAGTACTGGGCTTACAAAGAATAAGTCCCGGGGTTGATTTGCTCGACTAAAGGTGGTGTTCCAGCATGGCCGCAGTCAAATGACTGAAACAAGTAAAAGAGAGAGAGTAAAGAGTAATAAATATAAACACATGCTTACACATTTTGAACTACACACACACACACACATTTGTACATGCACTATGTATGTATATATGTATGTTTGTATGTACGTAAGTGCCTATGTTAATTGAGCTTCTGATATAACCATTGGATAACTCTTTCCCTGTGTTACATCACAATAACATTGGAGGTGACCTTTGATGATAATATAACATAAGCAAAAAGTCAGCTAAGAGTAAAATCAGATTATGCGTGTGTGCACGCACGCACGTGTGTGTGTAACTGGCATTCTACTGGTTATTGACGATGAGAGTTCCAGTCGACCTGATCAACAAACAGCCCGGTAGTGAAATCAACGCACACATGGCAGATCACTCTACAGACACATATATGTTTAACATAGTTCTCAAGGAGAATCAGTGTGAAACAGAATGTGACAAGGCTGGCCTTTGAAATACAGGTACTAACATTATGAAATAAAGTGTCTTGCTCAAGAACAACGTACCACATGGTTCCGGGTTCAGTCCCACTGCGTGGCACCTTGGGCAAGTGTCTTCTGCTATAGACTCGGGCCGACCAAAGCCTTCTGAGTGGATTTGGTAGACGGAAACTGAAAGAAGCCCGTCGTATATATGTATATATATATATATGCGTGTGTGTGTTTGTGTGTCTGTGATTGTCTCCCTAGCATTGCTTGACAACCGATGCTGGTGTGTTTATGTCCCCGTTTCTTAGCGGTTCGGCAAAAGAGACTGATAGAATAAGTACTGGGCTTACAAAAGAATAAGTCCCGGGGTCGATTTGCTCGATTTGAGGCGGTGCTCCAGCATGGCCGCAGTCAAATGACTGAAACAAGTAAAAGAGTAAAAGAGCTGGAAATTGACCTCCCAACCATACGACCTGTGAGCTAAATACCCTAACCAGGTAACATGGCTGTTTTGGTTACCATAACATCAATTCTTTTACTGAAAGCAGAACATAGTAAAGAAGCCAGGATGTGGGCATTAGTTAATTACAATTCTGAAGGGTTTGATATTTCAGCAACATCAGGTCTTTACATTGGATGTTACAAGTCACAGACCAGACATGATGTTGGCATTCATTAGTTGTCATTCTGTAGAGTCTCGTATTTCACTGACAACAATTACAATGTGGACAAGTAACTCAAAATGATGGTATCAGGTTACATATGAGCTTGCATGACCAGATTGAATGATAGTGGGCTCTTATCTTTACAGATAACAGAAATTTATATTACAGAGATGTACTTGCATAGCCAGTGACCTGATCTGAGATCGTGTGCTGGAACGAAAACAATTGCAGCATGGATGGTGTTTATAAGCCATTTAAGAAACACACAAAAACTGTTAGATTCACTTCAACATTTAAATTTAATTTGCCAAAATATTTTTGTCGCTTTGAGACCGTGACCTGTTCACTGACAAAACTTTGCTGCCATTTCAGGTTATCAGCAGCCAATGGTTAGAAGTAGATTTACAGGATGTACCACTGTTAGAAACAATAAGATAGATCAGTTATGCTATTAATCGATACTGCAGACTGATGCTGTATGTGCAGTTCCTCAGGGAGGCAGGAATGGTAATTATGAGCTCCAAGTGAGTAAGAAGAGACTCTATCAATAATGTGATATGTGAAGTTGAGGAAGTTGTTTTATATATATATTGTTTATTGAGCGAAAACACCTAAAGCTCCACGAGGCTCCGGCAGGGGATGGTGGTGATCCCTGCTGTACTCTTTCACCACAACTTTCTCTCACTCTTACTTCCTGTTTCTGTTGTACCTGTATTTCAAAGAGCCGGCCTTGTCACTCTCTGTGTCACGCTGAATATCCCCGAGAACTACGTTAAGGGTACACGTGTCTGTGGAGTGCTCAGCCATTTACACATTAATTTCACGAGCAGGCTGTTCCGTTGATTCGGATCAACCAGGACCCTCGTCGTCGTAACCGACGGAGTGCTTCCATATATGTATGTATGTATGTATGTATCATCACCACCATCAGCATCATTTAATATCCATTGTTCATGCTGGCATGGGTTGGACGGTTTGACCAGAGCTGGCAAGCTGTACCAGACTTCAGTTTGATTTGGCATAGTTTCCATGGCTGAATGCCTTTCCTAATGCCAACCACTTAACAGAGTGTGCTGGATGCTTTTACGTGGAACGCATGGGTGCTTTTACATAACGGCACACAAGTACTTTTACTTGGAACCACATGGACACTTTTACATGGCACCACCATAAGTGCTTTTTATGTGGAACTGGTCAATCCTCACCACCAGGGGGACGGGTCTTAACACTTCTGTTGCAGAGTATAGGTCTTCTTGAGTACAGCAAGACGACAGGCATCTCGATATTCTGTTATCTCACCTGAAAGGTTCAATGCCCTGAGGTCATTTGCGTATGTATGTATGTATGTATGTATGTATGTATGTATGTATGTATGTATGTATGAACGTATGTATGTATGTATGTATGTGTGTGTGTGTGTGTATGTATGTATGTATTTATGTGTGTATGTATGTGTGTGTGTTGTGTGTGTGTGCGTGTGTGTGTGTGTGTGTTGTGTGTGTGTGTGTTGTGTGTGTGTGTGTGTGTGGTGTGTGTGTGTGTGGTGTGTGTGTGTGTGATTATCATCATCATCATTTTAATGTACACTTTTCCATGCTCAGAAGGTTTGGATGGAGTTTGTTGGGGTGGATTTTTCTGTGGTTGTATGCTCTTTCTGTTGCCAACCCTCACCTATTTCCAAGTAAGGTTAAATATTCCCCATGGCCAGCCATGTTTTTATGGAAGAATGGAAGTAAAGAACACTGCTTGCATGACAGTGACACTCATTTACAGTAAAATGCACACACTTACACATGCACATAGTTAAGCCAGCATGCAAAAGGGCCATTAAAAGATGGCAATGATGGTCATCAGTCTAACTTCTATCTTTCCATAGCTGCATGAAACAGATGAGATTTCACTGAGGTAAAATTTTCTGCCACTAGATCTACTGGATGCTCTCGCTGTTACCAACCCTCATCTATTTCCAAACAAGGTAATATATTTCCCCTTGTCCGTAAACAGCAAACAGCTCGGACATATTTTCATGGCGGATTGCAAACAAACAAGGAATATAGTAACTGCTCTTTATTGTTGGAGATGGATTAACACATGCAGTTTGTAGCTGCTGAGAAAGAGGTGGTGAAACGGAAAAAGGCCAGTGGATTAGGTTAGGAGTTATGTTCCTTGGTTGGATATGCTGTAAGGCTGTATAAACGGTAGATGGTGACTCTTTGCTTACAGTCAGCATGAACATATCAAAAGAAGTAGAATACACATACACACACACACACAAAGGGATTCTTCCAGTTTCTATATACCAAATTTCACTCACAAAGTATTGACTAATCTGTAGCTATTGTCGAGGGCACAAACCAATACCATCCATACAACGGGATTGAAATGTAAACCACTTAATCCCTAAGTAAACTCACTCACTATACAGGCATACCTGTACCTTTGAAGTATAAAGTTTATCTGGAGAAGATTTAAACCATGAACAGTAAAGTAACCACACTATCAATCAATTAGGCCAGATCTCTTCTATCTGCACCAATCCCAATGTCCTGACATTCATCAATTCATTATCTGGCTTCAGTTTGGGAATAACTCAAAAACTTTAATAGCCAAGCTGTGAATGCTGCTGAAGGAGGGGGAAATGGATTCCCTGCTGTTAGTTGGTTCTACAGTTTTGATGAATTTCCAACAATGAACATAAAAGAAAAGCAGTAAATCTATACATTCATAATAATTATATTTTTGCTGTCAGCTAATTCCTGGTTAACCCTTTAGCATTCAGATCATTCTGCCAAATGTATTGCTTATTTACTCTCTTTTACTCTTTTACTTGTTTCAGTCATTTGACTGCGGCCATGCTGGAGCACCGCCTTTAGTCAAGCAAATCGACCCCGGGACTTATTCTTTGTAAGCCCAGTACTTATTCTATCGGTCTCTTTTGCCGAACCATTAAGTGACGGGGACGTAAACACACCAGCATCGGTTGTCAAGCAATGCTAGGGGGACAAACACAGACACACAAACACACACACACACATATATGTATATATATATATACAATTATTCACATTGTTTTGAATTAATAATGCAGAGGGGCTGGCATGGGACCACCAGTGATGGAGAACACTGGTGGACTGGTTAGCTCTACACATGATGAAGTATCTGGGGCCACTAGCCTGGGATGACCCTAGCCTCATCAAACAAGAGCATGAAGCAAGCAAACATAATTTTATACCTTCAAGATTTCAATGGTGTGATTGTTTATTTTCTCAATGACATTGTAGCACAGGTATGAGAGGACAGATCAGGCTGGATTGAACATAAAAGAGTTAGAATACTTGGGCTGGATATGACTGGTTTAACCCTTTAGTGTTCAGATTACTCTGTTAAATGTAATGCTTTTTCACTCAAATTGCTTTGAATTAATCATGCATTACCTTATAGCTTTGAGGTTTCAATGATGTGATTGTTTATTTTCAGAATGGCATTGTAGGTTAGGAGTGAGAGGCTAGATATCGCCAGTTTGAATATAAAATATGTAGAATATATTGGGCCGGATTTGGCCAGTTTAAACACTAAAGGGTTAAATGCTAAAGAGTTAAAATAATTACTCAAGAAAGAATTGACATCTGGAGTGAGAGAATGGTCCAAGATTAGAAGGAGGAAACTAAGGTCAATAAGCAAATTTGTTTATTAATAAATCAGTTCAACTGTGACAACTTGGCACAAATATCACTGAAATATTAATATTAATATTGATGATGAGATATTATATTCAATATACTTCATGTATACATACAAAAATTCTACACACACACACACACACACACACACACACATACACACAGAGTTATGGTATTTCTTCAATTATATAATAGGTGCAGGAGCGGCTGTGTGGCAAGAAGCTTGCTTCCCAACCACATGGTTCTGGGTTCAGTCCCACTGCAGAGTACCTTGGCCAAATGTCTTCTACTATAGCCTCAGGCTGACCAAAGCTTTGTGAGTAGATTTGGTAGATGGAAACTGAAAGAAGCCCATCGTATGCATGTGTGTATTTGTGTGTGTGTGTGTGTGTGTGTGTCTGTGTTTGTCCCCCTCACCATCACTTAACCACTGATGTTGGTGTGTTTACATCCCCATAACTTAGTGGTTCAACAAAAGAGACCAATAGAATAAGTACCAGGCTTACAAAGAATAAGTCCTGGAGTCAATTTTTTTTACTAAAAGCAGTGCTCCAGCATGGCTGCAGTCAAATGACTGAAACAAATAAAAGAATAAAAGTATATATATTATCCAAAATGTACAGTATCATATATCCATCATGGCTGATCTTACCAATTGGTTTCATGCAAGGATTATGATTGGAATTTTGTTTATAGATGGTTGGTCAATCTGCAACAGTATTTCAAGTGTTTTGTTGACCCAGTTTTGTTGTTTTAAAACAGCAATTTCCAGGATGATAATACCGATTGTGTCTCTACTTCAAGAGGCACATTTGTTATTGTAACCTTTGTCCCTCTCTGGCCTAGATAAGTCGGTATCATCACTAACTCATCAGTGTGGAGAGTCAGTGTTGAGGACAGTTTGGTCAGTTTTTTGTCCTGAAATCGGTCTTGGACAGTGCCGTATTTGTGTCACCAGTTTATGTATTCCTTGGGGCCAAACAGGGCAAAGGCATTTTTCAATTTTCTGTTGTGGTGCATTTTCTGGTCTTCTTGTTTTTTTGTTTATAATTTTATGATTGTTTTTTTCTGTGTGTTTTCTAACATGGTTTTTGGAATGTGTAGCTGTAAGTTATCTCTTTCTTTACTAAAAAGAGCTTTTGTGTCTTTTATTTGTTGGGCAGTGAATTTGACAATTGTTCTCTTTTATTTTATCGCTTCAGTGAAATTTGTTTTGTTCTTGGTGGTGGTGGTGGTGGTGGTGGTGATAGTAGAGGTAGTAGAAGTGTTAGTTGTAGTAGTTGAAATTGTAGTAGTGGTGTTGGTGTTGGTGGTACTGTCCTTGGTGAAGGTCATGGTGGACAGCTTTGTGATAATTTCGCTGTTGTGTTGTTGTTGTTGTTGTTGTTGTGGTGGTGGTGGTGGTGGTGGTGGTGATAGTAGAGGTAGTAGAAGTGTTAGTTGTAGTAGTTGAAATTGTAGTAGTGGTGTTGGTGTTGGTGGTACTGTCCTTGGTGAAGGTCATGGTGGACAGCTTTGTGATAATTTCGCTGTTGTTGTTGTTGTTGTTGGTGGTGGTGGTGGTGGTGGTGGTGATAGGGCAGTTAATGATTGTGGTTGCAATATCAATGACGTTGAAGCATTCACCGCGTCTCTCAGATTTGCCTTTGATTTATTTGTATTTTTCATGTTTGTAATTATATTCGAGTGTGTGTGCGTACAGTTATTCTTTTTTTTCTCCTAGCATTTCAAGGGTAGGAAAATACTGGTCCATGAACGAATTTGACCAGCTTTCCACTATGAAATTTCTTGTCATTTTTCAAAGCCGAGAAGAAAAATAGAAATTTAAATAGGGTTGAAACAGCACAGCCCCAGGGGACCAATTCCTCCCTTGAAAATGCACTCAAACAAAAATTGGGTACTTCACATACCTTGTGTGCAAGAATTAAAACAAAATATGTGCAATAAAAGGTCGAAAAAAGCTATTACCTGCGGAACTGATGCGACAACACGTCGATAGATAGATGCATGCATGTATGCATGATGGCTGCAACTCAATTTCAAGCAATGTCAATACTTGATTGTCCTCTTAAAGCAGCATAGATGTGTTTTTCTGCCTTGTCAGGGGCTTACACACTTTTGTACTGATGTGACAAATATGGGTACCTCTTGCAGCAAGTGTTTAACCCTTTAGCATTTAAACCAGCCATATCCGGCCAAAATATTCTATTTCTTTAATGCTCAAACTGGCTATATCTCGTCTCTTACTCCTATCTGACAATGTCGTATGGAAAGTAAACAATCCCATAATCGAAATCTCAAAGCTATGAGATACTGTATGATTAATTCAAAGCAATGTGAATAAATAAACAATACATTTGACAGAATCTAAATGCTAAAGGTTTAAGCAAGCATTTCCATATGGGCCAAAGCCAGTGCCAATCGTGGCCAAAGCCAGTGCCGCCTCGACTGGCTTCCGTGCAGGTGGCACGTAAAATGCACCAATCCGACCGTGGTCAATGCCAGCCTCGCCTGGCACCAGTGCAGGTGGCACGTAAAAAGCACCCACTACACTCATGGAGTGGTTGGTGTTAGGAAGGGCATCCAGCTGTAGAAACACTGCCAGAAAAGACCGGAGCCTG